>NW_027525731.1:0-16310 GCF_052094955.1 Ictidomys tridecemlineatus | reverse complement strand
GTACACGGAAAACCAGTTGGCTCACCAAATTTCGTTCTTCTAGACTAAACCTTTCGTTTGCAGTAACCGTTTTCATCTTTAGGTTTCACTCTGTTTTCTCCTATAGGGATACTTGTATTTGGAACTCTAAATCAAACACGGTTTGTGCTAGCTCTTTGAAACTTGACACAATAAAGCAGTTTCAAGTTCTATCTTTATGGTTTGTGTGCTGTTAATGTAGCCCTAAGAAGAAACTTGCGAAAATCACTTTCATGGAAAGGGGTCTCCAAGCTTCCAAAAAACTACGAGTTGCCTGTAATATCAGCAAACATTTTTTCACCCAATATTGATGATTCTTTCAGGTAATAATCAGTACACCAAAACAACTTGGCTCACCAAATTTTGTTCTTCTAGGTTAAACCGATCGTTTGGAGTAACCCTTTTCATCTTTAGGTTTCACTCTGTTTTCTCCTATAGGGATACTTGTATTTGGAACTCTAAATCAAACACGGTTTGTGCTAGCTCTTTGAAACTTGACACAATAAAGCAGTTTCAAATTCTATCTTTATGGTTTGTTTGCTGTTGATGTAGCCCTAAGCAGAGACTAGCGAAAATCACTTTCATGGAAAGGGGTTGCCAATCTTCCAAAAAACTACGAGTTGCCTGAAATCTCAGCAAACATTTTTTCACCCAATGTTGATGATTCTTTCAGGTAATGATCAGTACACCAAAACTACTTGGCTCACCAAATTTCGTTCTACTGGGTTCAACCGTTCGTTTGCAGTAACCGTTTTCATTTTTAGGTTTCACTCTGTTTTCTCCTATAGGGATACATGTATTTGGAACTCTAAATCAAACACGGTTTGTGCTAGCTCTTTGAAACTTGACACAGTAAAGCAGTTTCAAATTCTATATCTATGGTTTGTTTTCTGTTGATGTAGCCCTAAGCAGAGACTGGGGAAAATCACTTTCATGGAAAGGGGTTGCCAAGCTTCCAAAAAACTACGAGTTGCCTGAAATCTCAGCAAACATTTTTTCACCCAATGTTGATGATTCTTTCAGGTAATGATCAGTACACCAAAACCACTTGGCTCACCAAATTTCGTTCTACTGGGTTCAACCGTTCGTTTGCAGTAACCGTTTTCATTTTTAGGTTTCACTCTGTTTTCTCCTATAGGGATACATGTATTTGGAACTCTAAATCAAACACGGTTTGTGCTAGCTCTTTGAAACTTGACACAGTAAAGCAGTTTCAAATTCTATATCTATGGTTTGTTTTCTGTTGATGTAGCCCTAAGCAGAGACTGGGGAAAATCACTTTCATGGAAAGGGGTTGCCAATCTTCCAAAAAACTACGAGTTGCCTGAAATCTCAGCAAACATTTTTTCACCCAATGTTGATGATTCTTTCAGGTAATGATCAGTACACCAAAACCACTTGGCTCACCAATTTCGTTCTACTGGGTTCAACCGTTCGTTTGCAGTAACCGTTTTCATTTTTAGGTTTCACTCTGTTTTCTCCTATAGGGATACATGTATTTGGAACTCTAAATCAAACACGGTTTGTGCTAGCTCTTTGAAACTTGACACAGTAAAGCAGTTTCAAATTCTATATCTATGGTTTGTTTTCTGTTGATGTAGCCCTAAGCAGAGACTGGGGAAAATCACTTTCATGGAAAGGGGTTGCCAAGCTTCCAAAAAACTACGAGTTGCCTGAAATCTCAGCAAATATTTTTTCACCCAAACTTGATGATTCTTTCAAGTAATGATCAGTACACCAAAACCACTTGGCTCACCAAATTTCGTTCTTCTAGGTTAAACCGTTCATTTGTAGTAACCATTTTCATTTTTAGGTTTCACTCTGTTTTCTCCTATAGGGATACATGTATTTGGAACTCTAAATCAAACACGGTTTGTGCTAGCTCTTTAAACTTGACACAATAAAGCAGTTTCAAGTTCTATCTCTATGGTTTGTTTGCTGTTGATGTAGCCCTAAGCAGATACTGGCGAAAATCACTTTCATGGAAAGGGGTTGCCTAGCTTCCAAAAAACTACCAGTTGCCCGAACCTTAGCAAACATTTTTTCACCCAATCTTGGTGATCCTCTCAGGTAATGATCAGTAAACCAAAACCACTTGGCTCACCAAATTTCGTTCTTCTAGGTTAAACCGTTCGTTTGCAGTAACCGTTTTCATTTTTAGGTTTCACTTTGTTTTCTCCTATAGGAATACATGTATTTGGAACTCTAAATCAAACACGGTTTTTGCTAGCTCTTTGAAACTTGACACAATAATGCATTTTCAAGTTCTATCTCTATGGTTTGTTTGCTGTTCATGTAGCCCTAAGCAGAGACTGGCGAAAATCACTTTCATTTAAAGGGGTTGCCAAGCTTCCAAAAAACTACAAGTTGCCTGAAATCTAGGCAAACATTTTTTCACCCAATCTTGATGATTCTTTCAGGTAATGATCAGTACACCAAAACCACTTGGCTCACCAAATTTCGTTCTTCTAGGTTAAACCGTTCGTTTGCAGTAACCATTTTCATTTTTAGGTTTCACTCTGTTTTCTCCTATAGGGATACATGTATTTGGAACTCTAAATCAAACACGGATTGTGCTAGCTCTTTGAAACTTGACACAATAAAGCAGTTTCAAGTTCTATCTCTATGGTTTGTTTGCTGTTGATATAGCCCTAAGCAGAGACTGGCGAAAATCACTTTCATGGAAAGGGGTTGCCAAGCTTCCAAAAAACTACGAGTTGTCCGAAATCTCAGAAAACATTTTTTCACCCAATCTTGATGATTCTTTCAGGTGAAGATCAGTACACTAAATCAACTTGGCTCACCAAATTTTGTTCTTCTAGGTTAAACCGTTCGTTTGCAGTAACTATTTTCATCTTTAGGTTTCACTCTGCTTTCTCCTACAGGGATACATGTATTTGGAACTCTAAATCAAACACGGTTTTTGGTAGCTCTTTGAAACTTGACACAATAAAGCAGTTTCAAGTTCTATCTCTATGGTTTGTTTGCTGTTGATGTACCCCTAAGCAGGGACAGGCGAAAATCACTTTCATTGAAAAGGGTTGTCAAGCTTCCAAAAAACTACGAGTTGCCTGAAATCTCAGCAAACATTTTTTCACCCAATCTTGATTATTCTTTCAGGTAATGATCAGTACACCAAAACCACTTGGCTCACCAAATTTCGTTCTTTTAGATTAAACCGTTCGTATGCAGTAACCATTTTCATTTTTAGGTTTCACTATGTTTTCTCATATAGGGATACATTTTTTGGAACTCTAAATCAAACACGGTTTGTGCAAGCTCTTTGAAACTTGACACAATAAAGCAGTTTCAAGTTCTATCTCTATGGTTTGTGTGCTGTTGATGTAGCCCTCAGCAGAGACTTGTGAAAATCACTTTCATGGAAAGGGGTCTCCAAGCTTCAAAAAAACTACGAGTTGCCTGAAATCCTAGCAAACATTTTTTCACCCAATATTGATGATTCTTTCAGGTAATGATCAGTACACCAAAACCACTTGGCTCACCAAATTTCGTTTTTCTAGGTTAAACCGTTCGTTTGCAGTAACCGTTTTCATTTTTAGGTTTCACTCTGTTTACTCCTATAGGGATACATGTATTTGAACTCTAAATCAAACACGGTTTGTGCTAGCTCCTTGAAACTTGACACAATAAAGCAGTTTCAAGTTTTATCTCTATGGTTTGTTTGCTGTTCATGTAGCCCTAAGCAGAGACTGGCGAAAATCACTTTCATGGAAAGGGGTTGCCAAGCTTCCAAAAAACTACAAGTTGCCAGAAATCTAGGCAAACATTTTTTTACCCAATCTTGATGATTCTTTCAGGTAATTATCAGTACACCAAAACCACTTGGCTCACCAAATTTTGTTCTTCTAGGTTAAACCGTTCGTTTGCAGTAACCGTTTTCATTTTTAGGTTTCACTCTGTTTTCTCCTATAGGGAAACATGAATTTGGAACTCTAAATCAAACACGGTTTATGCTAGCTCTTTGAAACTTGACACAATAAAGCAGTTTCAAGTTCTATCTCTATGGTTTGTTTGCTGTTGATGTAGCCCTAAGCAGAGACTGTCAAAAATCAGTTTCATAAAAAGGGGTTTACAAGCTTCCAAAAAATTACGAGTTGCCTGAAATCTCAGCAAACATTTTTTCACCCAATCTTGATGATTCTTTCAGTTAATGATCAGTACTCCAAAACCACTTGGCTCACCAAATTTCGTTCTTCTAGGTTAAACTGTTCGTTTGCAGTAACCGTTTTCATTTTTAGGTTTCACTCTGTTTTCTCCTATAGGGATACATGTATTTGGAACTGTAAATCAAACAAGGATTGTGCTAGCTCTTTGAAACTTGACACAATAAAGCAGTTTCAAGTTCTATCTCTATGGTCTGTTTGCTGTTGATATAGCCCTAAGCAGAGACTGGCGAAAATCACTTTCATGGAAAGGGGTTGCCAAGCTTCCAAAAAACTACGAGTTGTCTGAAATCTCAGCAAACATTTTTTCACCCAATCTTGATGATTCTTTCAGGTGATGATCAGTACACTAAAACCACGTGGCTCACCAAATTTTGTTCTTCTAGGTTAAACCGTTCGTTTGCAGTAACCATTTTCATCTTTAGGTTTCACTCTGCTTTCTCCTACAGGGATACATGTATTTGGAACTCTAAATCAAACACGGTTTGTGGTAGCTGTTTGAAACTTGACACAATAAAGCAGTTTCAAGTTCTATCTCTATTTTTTGTTTGTTGTTGATGTACCCCTAAGCAGGGACTGGCGAAAATCACTTTCATTTAAAGGGTTTGTCAAGCTTTTAAAAAGCTAGGAGTTACCTGAAATCTCAGCAACCATTTTTTCACCCAATCTTGATGATTCTTTCAGGTAATGATCAGTACACCAAAAACCACTTGGCTCACCAAATTTCGTTCTTCTAGGTTAAACCGTTCGTTTGCAGTAACCGTTTTCATTTTTAGGTTTCACTCTGTTTTCTCCTATGGAAATACATGTATTTGGAACTCTAAATCAAACATGGTTTGTGCTAGCTCTTTGAAACTTGACACAATAAAGCAGTTTCAAGTTTTATCTCTATGGTTTGTTTGCTGTTGTTGTAGCCCTAAGCAGAGACTGGCGAAAATCACTTTCATTTAAAGGGGTTTCCAAGCTTCCAAAAAACTACGAGTTGCCTCAAATCTCAGCAAACATTTTTTCACCCAATCTTGATGATCTTTTCAGGTAATGATCAGTACACCAAAACCAGTTGGCTCACCAAATTTCGTTCTTCTAGACTAAACCTTTCGTTTGCAGTAACCGTTTTCATCTTTAGGTTTCACTCTGTTTTCTCCTATAGGGATACTTGTATTGGGAACTCTAAATCAAACACGGTTTGTGCTAGCTCTTTGAAACTTGACACAATAAAGCAGTTTCAAGTTCTATCTTTATGGTTTGTGTGCTGTTAATTTAGCCCTAAGCAGAAACTTGCGAAAATCACTTTCATGGAAAGGGGTCTCCAAGCTTCCAAAAAACTACGAGTTGCCTGTAATCTCAGCAAACATTTTTTCACCCAATATTGATGATTCTTTCAGGTAATAATCAGTACACCTAAACAACTTGGCTCACCAAATTTTGTTCTTCTAGGTTAAACCGATCGTTTGGAGTAACCCTTTTCATCTTTAGGTTTCACTCTGTTTTCTTCTATAGGGATACTTGTATTTGGAACTCTAAATCAAACACGGTTTGTGCTAGCTCTTTGAAACTTGACACAATAAAGCAGTTTCAAATTCTATCTTTATGCTTTGTTTGCTGTTGATGTAGCCCTAAGCAGAGACTAGCGAAAATCACTTTCATAAAAAGGGGTTGCCAATCTTCCAAAAAACTACGAGTTGCCTGAAATCTCAGCAAACATTTTTTAACCCAATGTTGATGATTCTTTCAGGTAATGATCAGTACACCAAAACCACTTGGCTCACCAAATTTCGTTCTACTAGGTTAAACCGTTCGTTTGCAGTAACCGTTTTCATTTTTAGGTTTCACTCTGTTTTCTCCTATAGGGATACATGTATTTGGAACTCTAAATCAAACACGGTTTGTGCTAGCTCTTTGAAACTTGACACAGTAAAGCAGTTTCAAATTCTATATCTATGGTTTTTTTCTGTTGATGTAGCCCTAAGCAGAGACTAGCGAAAATCACTTTCATGGAAAGGGGTTGCCAATCTTCCAAAAAACTACGAGTTGCCTGAAATCTCAGCAAACATTTTTTCACCCAATGTTGATGATTCTTTCAGGTAATGATCAGTACACCAAAACCACTTGGCTCACCAAATTTCGTTCTTCTAGGTTAAACCGTTCGTTTGCAGTAACCGTTTTCACTTTTAGTTTTCACTCTGTTTTCTATTATAGGGATACATGTATTTGGAACTCTAAATCAAACACGGTTTGTGCTAGCTCTTTGAAACTTGACAAAATAAAGAAGATTCAAGTTCTATCTCTATGCTTTGTTTGCTGTTGATGTAGCCTTAAGCAGAGAATGGCGAAAATCACTTTCATGGAAAGGGGTTGCCAAGCTTCCAAAGAACTACGAGTTCTCTGAAATCTCAGCAAACATTTTTTCACCCAATCTTGATGATTCTTTCAGGTAATGATCAGTACACCAAAACCACTTGGCTCACCAAATTTCGTTCTTCTTGGTTAAACCCTTCATCAGCAGTAACCGTTTTCATTTTTAGGTTTCACTCTGTTTTCTCCTATAGGGATACATGTATTTGGAACTCTAAATCAAACACGGTTTGTGCTAGCTATTTGAAACTTGACACAATAAAGCAGTTTCAAGTTCTATCTCTATGGTTTGTTTGCTGTTGATATAGCCCTAAGCAGAGACTGGCGAAAATCACTTTCATAGAAAGGGGTTGCCAAGCTTTCAGAAAACTACGAGTTTTCTGAAGTCTCAGCAAACATTTTTTCACCCAATCTTGATGATTCTTTCAGGTAATGATCAGTACACTAAGACCACTTGACTCACCAAATTTTGTTCTTCTAGGTTAAACCGTTCGTTTGCAGTAAACATTTTCATGTTTAGGTTTCACTCTGCTTTCTCCTACAGGGATACATGTATTTTGAACACTAAATCAAACACGGTTTGTGGTAGCTCTTTGAAACGTGACACAATAAAGCAGTTTCAAGTTCTATCTCTATGGTTTGTTTGCTGTTGATGTACCCCTAAGCAGGGACTGACGAAAATCACTTTCATTTAAAGGGTTTGTCAAGCTTTCAAAAAACTACGAGTTGCCCGCAACCTCAGCAAACAATTTTTTCACCCAATCTTGATGATTCTTTCAGGTAATGATCAGTACACCAAAACCACTTGGCTCACCAAATTTCGTTCTTCTAGATTAAACGGTTCGTATGCAGTAACCGTTTTCATTTTTAGGTTTCACTATGTATTCTCATATAGGGATACATGTTTTTGAAACTCTAAATCAAACACGGTTTGTGCTAGCTCTTTGAAACTTGAAACAATAAAGCAGTTTCAAGTTCTATCTCTTTGGTTTTTGTGCTGTTGATGTCGCCCTAAGCAGAGACTGGCGAAAATCACTTTCATGGAAAGGGGTTGCCAAGCTTCCAAAAAACTACGAGTTGCCTGAAATCTCAGCAAACATTTTTTCCCCCAATCTTGATGATTCTTTCAGGTGATGATCAGTACACTAAAACCACTTAGCTCACCAAATTTTGTTCTTCTAGGTTAAACCGTTCGTTTGCAGTAACCATTTTCATCTTTAGGTTTCACTCTGCTTTCTCCAACAGGGATACATGTATTTGGAACTCTAAATCAAACACGGTTTGTGGTAGCTCTTTGAAACTTGACACGATAAAGCAGTTTCAAGATCTATCTCTATGGTTTGTTTGCTGTTGATGTACCCCTAAGCAGAGACTGGCGAAAATCACTTTCATTTAAAGGGTTTGACAAGCTTCCAAAAAACTAGGAGTTGCCTGAAATCTCAGCAAACATTTTTTCACCCAAACTTGATGATTCTTTCAGTTAATGATCAGTACACCAAAACCACTTGGCTCACCAAATTTTGTTATTCTAGGTAAAACTGTACGTTTGCAGTAACCGTTTTCATTTTTAGGATTCACTCTGTTTTCTCCTATAGGGATACATGTATTTGGAACTCTAAATCAAACACGGATTGTGCTAGCTCTTTGAAACTTGACACAGTAAAGCAGTTTCAAATTCTATATCTATGGTTTGTTTTCTGTTGATGTAGCCCTAAGCAGAGACTGGCGAAAATCACTTTCATGGAAAGGGGTTGCCAAGCTTCCAAAAAACTACGTGTTGCCTGATATCTCAGCAAACACTTTTTCACCCAATCTTGATGATTCTTTCAACTAATGATCAGTACAGCAAAACCACTTGGCTCACCAAATTTCGTTCTTCTAGATTAAACCGTTCGTATGCAGTAACCGTTTTCATTTTTAGGTTTCACTATGTTTTCTCATATAGGGATACATGTTTTTGGAACTCTAAATCAAACACGGTTTGGGCAAGCTCTTTGAAACTTGACACAATAAAGCAGTTTCAAGTTCTATCTCTATGGTTTGTGTGCTGTTGATGTAGCCCTAAGCAGAGACTTGCGAAAATCACTTTCATGGAAAGGGGTCACCAAGTTTCCAAAAAACTACGAGTTGCCTGAAATCTCAGCAAACATTTTTTCACCCAATCTTGATGATTCTTTCAGGTAATGATCAGTACACCAAAACCACTTGGCTAACCAAATTTCGTTCTTCTAGGTTAAACCGTTCGTTTGCAGTAACCGTTTTCATTTTTAGGTTTCACTCTGTTTTCTCCTATAGGGATACATGTATTTGGAACTCTAAATCAAACACGGTTTGTGCTAGCTCTTTGAAACATGACACAATAAAGCAGTTTCAAGTTCTATCTCTATGGTTTGTTTGCTGTTGATGTAGCCCTAAGCAGAGACTGGCGAAAATCACTTTCATGGAAAGGGGTTGAAAGCTTCCAAAAAACTACGAGTTGCCTGAAATCTCAGCAAACATGTTTTCACCCAATCTTTATGATTCTTTCAGGTGATGATCAGTACACCAAAAACCACTTGGCTCACCAAATTTCGTTCTTCTAGGTTAAACAGTTTGTTTGCAGTAACCATTTTCATTTTTAGGTTTCACTCTGTTTTCTCCTATAGAAATACATGTATTTGGAACTCTAAATCAAACACGGTTTGTGCTAGCTCTTTGAAACTTGACACAATAAAGCAGTTCCAAGTTCTATCTCTATGGTTTGTTTGCTGTTGTTGTAGCCCTAAGCAGAGACTGGCGAAAATCACTTACATTTAAAGGGGTTTAAAGCTTCCAAAAAACTACGAGTTGCCTGAAATCTCAGCAAACATTTTTTCACCCAAACTTGATGATTCTTTCAGGTAATGATCAGTACACCAAAACCACTTGGCTCACCAAATTTTGTTATTCTAGGTAAAACTGTACGTTTTCAGTAACCGTTTTCATTTTCAGGTTTCACTCTGTTTTCTCCTATAGGGATACATGTATTTGGAACTCTAAATCAAACACGGTTTGTGCTAGCTCTTTGAAACTTGACACAATAAAGCAGTTTCAAGTTCTATCTCTATGTTTTGTTTGCTGTTGATATAGCCCTAAGCAGCGACTGGCGAAAATCACTTTCATAGAAAGGGGTTGCCAAGCTTTCAGAAAACTACGAGTTTTCTGAAGTCTCAGCAAACATTTTTTCACCCAATCTTGATGATTCTTTCTGGTAATGATCAGTACACTAAAACCACTTGACTCACCAAATTTTGTTATTCTAGGTAAAACTGTACGTTTTCAGTAACCGTTTTCATTTTCAGGTTTCACTCTGTTTTCTCCTATAGGGATACATGTTTTTGAAACTCTAAATCAAACACGGTTTGTGCTAGCTCTTTGAAACTTGAAACAATAAAGCAGTTTCAAGTTCTATCTCTTTGGTTTGTGTGCTGTTCATGTAGCTCTAAGCAGAGACTGGCGAAAATCACTTTTAAGGAAAGGTTTGCCAAGCTTCCAAAAAACTACGAGTTTCCTGAAATCTCAGCAAACATTGTTTCACCCAATCTTGATGATTCTTTCAGGTGATGATCAGTACACTAAAACCACTTAGCTCACCAAATTTTGTTCTTCTAGGTTAAACCGTTCGTTTGCAGTAACCGTTTTCATCTTTAGGTTTCACTCTGCTTTCTCCTACAGGGATACATGTATTTGGAACTCTAAATCAAACACGGTTTGTGGTAGCTCTTTGAAACTTGACACAATAAAGCAGTTTCAAGTTCTTTCTCTATGGTTTGTTTGCTGTTGATGTACCCCTAAGCAGGGACTGGCGAAAATCACTTTCATTTAAAGGGTTTGTCAAGCTTCCAAAAAACTAAGAGTTTCCTGAAATCTCAGCAAACATTTTTTCACCCAATCTTGATGATTCTTTCAAGTAATGATCAGTACAGCAAAACCACTTGGCTCACCAAATTTCGTTCTTCTAGGTTAAACCGTTCGTATGCAGTAACCGTTTTCATTTTTAGGTTTCAATCTGTTTTCTCCGATAGGGATACATGTATTTGGAACTCTAAATGAAACACAGTTTGTGCTAGCTCTTTGAAACTTGACACAATAAAGCAGTTTCAAGTTCTATCTCTATGGTTTGTTTGCTGTTAATGTAGCCCTAAGCAGAGACTGGCGAAAATCACTTTCATGAAAAGAGGTTGCCAAGGTTCCAAAAAACTACTAGTTGCCCGAAACCTCAGCAAACACTTTTTCACCCAATCTTGATGATTCTTTCAAGTAATGATCAGTACAGCAAAACCACTTGGCTCACCAAATTTCGTTCTTCTAGGTTAAACCGTTCGTATGCAGTAACCGTTTTCATTTTTAGGTTTCAATCTGTTTTCTCATATAGGGATACATGTTTTTGGAACTCTAAATCAAACACGGTTTGGGCAAGCTTTTTGAAACTTGACACAATAAAGCAGTTTCAAGGTCTATCTCTATGGTTTGTGTGCTGTTGATGTAGCCCTAAGCAGAGACTGGCGAAAATCACTTTCATGGAAAGGGGTTGCCAAGCTTCCAAAAAACTACGAGTTGCCTGAAATCTCAGCAAACATGTTTTCACCCAATCTTGATGATTCTTTCAGTTAATGATCAGTACACCAAAACCACTTGGCTCACCACATTTCGTTCTTCTAGGTTAAACCGTTCGTTTGCAGTAACCGTTTTCATTTTTAGGTTTCACTCTGTTTTCTCCTATAGGGATACATGTATTTGGAACTCTAAATCAAACACGGTTTGTGCTAGCTCTTTGAAACTTGACACAATAAAGCAGTTTCAAGTTCTATCTCTATGGTTTGTTTGCTGTTGATATAGCCCTAAGCAGAGACTGGCGAAAATCACTTTCATGGAAAGGGGTTGCCAAGCTTCCAAAAAACTACGAGTTTTCTGAAATCTCAGCAAACATTTTTTCACCCAATCTTGATGATTCTTTCAGGTGATGATCAGTACACTAAAACCATTTGGCTCACCAAATTTTGTTTTTCTAGGTTAAACCGTTCGTTTGCAGTAACCATTTTCATCTTTATGTTTCACTCTGCTTTCTCCTACAGGGATACATGTATTTGAAACTCTAAATCAAACACGGTTTGTGGTAGCTCTTTGAAACTTGACACAATAAACAGTTTCAAGTTCTACCTAATGGTTTGTTTGCTGTTGATGTACCCCTAAGCAGGGACTGGCGAAAATCACTTTCATTTAAAGGGTTTGTCAAGCTTCCAAAAAACTAGGAGTTGCTTGAAATCTCAGCAAACATTTTTTCACCCAATCTTGATGATTCTTTCAGGTAATGATCAGTACACCAAAACCACTTGGCTCACCAAATTTCGTTCTTCTAGATTAAACCGTTCGTATGCAGTAACCGTTTTCATTTTTAGGTTTCACTACGTTTTCTCATATAGGGATACATGTGTTTGGAACTCTAAATCAAACACGGTTTGGGCAAGCTTTTTGAAACTTGACACAATAAAGCAGTTTCAAGGTCTATCTCTATGGTTTGTGTGCTGTTGATGTAGCCCTAAGCAGAGACTGGCGAAAATCACTTTCATGGAAAGGGGTTGCCAAGCTTCCAAAAAACTACGAGTTGCCTGAAATCTCAGCAAACATGTTTTCACCCAATTTTGATGATTCTTTCAGTTAATGATCAGTACACCAAAACCACTTGGCTCACCACATTTCGTTCTTCTAGGTTAAACCGTTCGTTTGCAGTAACCGTTTTCATTTTTAGGTTTCACTCTGTTTTCTCCTATAGGGATATATGTATTTGGAACTCTAAATCAAACACGGATTGTGCTAGCTCTTTGAAACTTGACACAATAAAGCAGTTTCAAGTTCTATCTCTATGGTTTGTTTGCTGTTGATAAAGCCCTAAGCAGAGACTGGCGAAAATCACTTTAATGGAAAGGGGTTGCCAAGCTTCCAAAAAACTACGAGTTTTCTGAAATCTCAGCAAACATTTTTTCACCCAATCTTGATGATTCTTTCAGGTGATGATCAGTACACTAAAACCACTTGGCTCACCAAATTTTGTTTATCTAGGTTAAACCGTTCTTTTGCAGTAACCATTTTCATCTTTATGTTTCACTCTGCTTTCTCCTACAGGGATACATGTATTTGAAACTCTAAATCAAAGACGGTTTGTGGTAGCTCTTTGAAACTTGACACAATAAAGCAGTTTCAAGTTCTACCTCTATGGTTTGTTTGCTGTTGATGTACCCCTAAGCAGGGACTGGCGAAAATCACTTTCATTTAAAGGGTTTGTCAAGCTTCCAAAAAACTAGGAGTTGCTTGAAATCTCAGCAAACATTTTTTCACCCAATCTTGATGATTCTTTCAGGTAATGATCAGTACACCAAAACCACTTGGCTCACCAAATTTTGTTCTTCTAGGTTAAACCGTACGTTTGCAGTAACCGTTTTCATTTTTAGGTTTCACTCTGTTTTCTCCTATAGGGATACATGTATTTGGAACTCTAAATCAAACACGGTTTGTGCTAGCTTTTGAAACTTGACACAGTAAAGCATTTTCAAATTCTATCTCTATGGTTTGTTTTCTGTTGATGTAGCCCTAAGCAGAGACTGGCGAAAATCACTTTCATGGAAAGGGGTTTCCAACCTTCCAAAAAACTAAGTCTTGCCTGAAATCTCAGCAAACATTTTTTCACCCAATCTTGATGATTCTTTCAAGTAATGATCAGTACAGCAAAACCACTTGGCTCACGAAATTTCGTTCTTCTAGGTTAAACCGTTCATTTTCAGTAACCCGTTTTCATTTTTAGGTTTCACTCTGTTTTCTCTTATAGGGATACATGTATTTGGAACTCTAAATGAAACACAGTTTGTGCTAGCTCTTTGAAACTTGACACAATAAAGCAGTTTCAAGTTCTATCTCTATGGTTTGTTTGCTGTTGATGTAGCCCTTAGCAGAGACTGGCGAAAATCACTTTCATGGAAAGGGGTTGCCAAGCTTCTAAAAAACTACGTGTTGCCTGAAATCTCAGCAAACACTTTTTCACCCAATCTTGATGATTCTTTCAAGTAATGATCAGTACAGCAAAACCACTTGGCTCACCAAATTTCGTTCTTCTAGGTTAAACCGTTCGTATGCAGTAACCGTTTTCATTTTTAGGTTTCAATCTGTTTTCTCATATAGGGATACATGTTTTTGGAACTCTAAATCAAACACGGTTTGGGCAAGCTTTTTGAAACTTGACACAATAAAGCAGTTTCAAGGTCTATCTCTATGGTTTGTGTACTGTTGATGTAGCCCTAAGCAGAGACTGGAGAAAATCACTTTCATGGAAAGGGGTTACCAAGCTTCCAAAAAACTACGAGTTGCCTGAAATCTCAGCAAACATGTTTTCACCCAATCTTGATGATTCTTTCAGTTAATGATCAGTACACCAAAACCACTTGGCTCACCACATGTCGTTCTTCTAGGTTAAACCGTTCGTTTGCAGTAAACGTTTTCATTTTTAGGTTTCACTCTGTTTTCTCCTATAGGGATATATGTATTTGGAACTCTAAATCAAACACGGATTGTGCTAGCTCTTTGAAACATGACACAATAAAGCTGTTTCAAGTTCTATCTCTATGGTTTGTTTGCTGTTGATATAGCCCTAAGCAGAGACTGGCGAAAATCACTTTCATGGAAAGGGGTTGCCAAGCTTCCAAAAAACTACGAGTTGCCTGAAATCTCAGCAAACATTTTTTCACCCAATGTTGATGATTCTTTCAGGTAATGATCAGTACACCAAAACCACTTGGCTCACCAAATTTCGTTCTACTGGGTTCAACCGTTCGTTTGCAGTAACCGTTTTCATTTTTAGGTTTCACTCTGTTTTCTCCTATAGGGATACATGTATTTGGAACTCTAAATCAAACACGGTTTGTGCTAGCTCTTTGAAACTTGACACAGTAAAGCATTTTCAAATTCTATCTCTATGGTTTGTTTTCTGTTGATGTAGCCCTAAGCAGAGACTGGCGAAAATCACTTTCATGGAAAGGGGTTTCCAACCTTCCAAAAAACTAAGTGTTGCCTGAAATCTCAGCAAACATTTTTCAGCCAATCTTGATGATTCTTTCAAGTAATGATCAGTACAGCAAAACCACTTGGCTCACCAAATTTCGTTCTTCTAGGTTAAACCGTTCTTTTTCAGTAACCGTTTTCATTTTTAGGTTTCACTCTGTTTTCTCTTATAGGGATACATGTATTTGGAACTCTAAATGAAACACAGTTTGTGCAAGGTCTTTGAAACTTGACACAATAAAGCAGTTTCAAGTTCTATCTATATGCTTTGTTTGCTGTTGATGTAGCCCTAAGCAGAGACTGGCGAAAATCACTTTCATGAAAAGGGGTTGCCAAGCTTCCATAAAACTATGAGTTGCCCGAAACCTCAGCAAACACTTTTTCACCCAATCTTCATGATTCTTTCAGGTAATGATCAGTACACCAAAACCACTTGGCTCACCAAATTTCGTTCTTCTAGATTAAACCGTTCGTATGCAGTAACCGTTTTCATTTTTAGGTTTCACTATGTTTTCTCATATAGGGATACATGTTTTGGAACTCTAAATCAAACACGGTTTGGGAAAGCTCTTTGAAACTTTACACAATAAAGCAGTTTCAAGTTCTATCTCTATGGTTTGTGTGCTGTTGATTTAGCCCTAAGCAGAGACTTGCGAAATCACTTTCATGGAAAGGGGTTGCCAAGCTTCCAAAAAACTACGAGTTTCCTGAAATCTGAGCAAACATTTTTTTCATCCAATATTGATGATTCTTTCAGGTAATGATCAGTACACCGAAAGCACTTGGCTCACCAAATTTCGTTCTTGTATGTTAAACCGTTCGTTTGCAGTAACCGTTTTCATTTTTAGGTTTCACTCTGTTTTCTCCTATAGGGATACATGTATTTGGAACTCTAAATCAAACACGGTTTGTGCTAGCTCTTTGAAACTTGACACAATAAAGCAGTTTCAAGTTCTATCTCTATGGTTTGTTTGCTGTTGATGTAGCCATAAGCAGAGACTGGCGAAAATCACTTTCATTTAAAGAAATGCCAATCTTCCAAAAAACTACGAGTTGCCTGAAATCTCAGCAAACATTTTTTCACCCAATCTTGATGATTCTTTCAGGTAATGATCAGTACACCAAAACCACATGGCTCACCAAATTTCGTTCTTCTAGGTTAAACCGTTCGTTTGCAGTGACCGTTGTCATTTTTAGGTTTCACTCTGTTTTCTCCTATAGGGATACATGTATTTGGAACTCTAAATCAAACACGGTTTGTGCTAGCTCTTTGAAACTTGACCCATAAAGCAGTTTCAAGTTCTCTCTCTATGGTTTGTTTGCTGTTGATGTAGCCCTAAGCCGAGACTGGCGAAAATCACTTTCATGAAAGGGGTTGCCAAGCTTCCAAAAAACTACGAGTTTTCTGAAATCTCAGCAAACGATTTTTCACCCAATCTTGATTATTCTTTCAGGTAATGATCAGTACACCAAAACCACTTGGCTCCCAAAATTTCGTTCTTCTAGGTTAAACCGTTCGTTTCCAGTAACCGTTTTCATTTTTAGGTTTCACTCTGTTTTCTCCTATAGGGATACATGCATTTGGAACTCTAAATGAAAAACGGTTTGTGCTAGCTCTTTGAAACTTGACACAAGAAAGCAGTTTCAAGTTCTATCTCTATGGTTTGTTTGCTGTTGATGTAGCCC
>NW_027525730.1:0-16316 GCF_052094955.1 Ictidomys tridecemlineatus | reverse complement strand
TACACCTCTATCTCCAAACTCTTCTCTCTATAATATCCTTCTGCACAAAAGTCTCCAAACTGTGATATCTGTAAGAGGCCTTCTGTACCCCAGTCTCCAACCTCTGCTCCCTGCAAGAATCCTTCTGCACCCCAGTCTCCAAGTTCTGCTTTCTGAAAGAGTCGTTCTGCACCCCACTCTCGAACATCTGCTATCTGCAACAGTCTTCTGCACCTAACTCTGAAAACTCTGCTCTCTTCAACAATCATTCTGCAACCCAGTCTCAAAACTCTGCTCTCTGTAACATTCCTTCTGCACCTCAGTCTCCAAACTCTTCTCTCTATAATATCATTCTGCACCTCAGTCTATAAACTGTGCTATCTGTAACAGTCCTTCTGCACCCCAGTCTCCAACCTCTGCTCTCTGTAACAGGCCTTCTTAACCCCAGTCTTCAACTTCTTCTCTCTGAAACGATCATTCTACACCTCAGTCTCAAAACCTCTGCTCTCTGCAACAGTCTTTCTGCCCTCAGTCTCCAACCTCTGCTGTCTGTAAAATCTTTCTGAACCCCAGTCTTAAAACTCTGCTCTCTTTAACAGTTCTTCTGAACCAGAATCTCCAAACTCTGCTCTCTGTACACTTTGTATGCACCCCAGTCTCCATCCTCTGCTCTCTGTAAGAATCCTTCTGCACCCCAGTCTCCAACCTCTGCTCTCTGTAACGATCCTTCTGCACCTCAGTCTCCAACCTCTGCTCTCTGTAACAGTCGTTCTGCACCCCAGTCTCCAGCATCTACTCTCTGCAATGGTCCTTCTGCACCCCAGTCTCCAAACTCTGCTCTCTGTAACAGTCCTTGTGTACAGCAGTCTCCAAACTTTTCTCTCTGTAATGGTCTTTCTGCACCCCAATTTCCAAACTCTTCTTTCTGTAATAGTCCTTCTGCCCCTCAGACTACATCTTATGCTCTCTTTAACAGTCCTTCTGCACCTCAGTCTGAAACCTCTGCTCTCTGCAACGATCCTTCTGTACCCCAGTCTCCGAACTGTGCTATCTGTAAAAGTCCTTCTGCACCCAAGTCTCAGACCTCTGCTCTCTGTAAAAGGCCTTCTGCACTTCAGTTTCCAAACTCTGCTCTCTGTAACAGGCCTTCTGCACTCCAGTCTCAAACCTCTTCTCTCTGCAACAATTTTCTGAACCTCAGTTTCCAAACACTACTCTCTGCAACAGTCTTTCTGCACCCTAGTCTCCAACCTCTGCTCTCTCTAAGATTCATCTTCACCTCAGTCTCCAAACTCTGCTCTCTTTAACAGTCCATATGCACCCCAGTATCCAACCTCTGCTCTCTGTAACAATCTTCTGCACCTTAATCTCCAACCTCAGCTCTCTTAATCGGTCCTTCTGCACCCCAGTCTCCATCCTCTGCTCTCTGTAAGAATCCTTCTGCACCCCAGTCTTCAACTTCTGCTTTCTGTATCAGTTCTTCTGTACCCCAGTCTTCAACCTCTGCTCTCCGCAGCATTTCTTCTGCACCCTAGTATCCAACCTCTACTCTCTGCAACATTTCTTCTGCACCCTAGTCTCCAACCTGTGCTCTCTGTAACTGTCCTTCTGCACCCCAGTATCCAAAATCTGCTCTCTGCAAGTATCGTTCTCCACCAAAGTCTCTATCCTCTGCTCTTCTCAACTATCATTCTGCACCTTAGTCTCCAAACTCTGCTCTCTTCAACGATCCTTCTGCACCCCAGTCTTCAACCTCTGCTCTCTGTATCAGTCCTTATGCAGCTCAGTCTCCAACCTATGCTCTCTCTAAGATCATTCTGCACACCAGTCTACAACATCTGCTCTCTGAAATGATCCTTTTGAACCCCAGTCTCCAAACTCTGCTCCCTGTAACAGTCCTTCTGTAGAGCAGTCTCCAAACTCTGCTCTCGGTAAAGGTCCTTCTAAACCCAAGTCTCCAACCTCTACTTTCTGTATTAGTCCTTCTGCACCCCAGTCTCCAAACTCTGCTCTCTGTAACAGTTCTCCTATACACTAATCTCCAGACACTGCTCTCTGTAACACACCTTATGCACTCCAGTTTCTACCCTCTGATCGCTGTAACAATTCGTCTGGACAGCAGTCTACAACCTCTGCTTTCTACAACGTTCTTTCTGCTCCTCAGTCTCCAAACTCTACTCCCTGTAAAATTCCTCCTGCACCTCAGTCTCCAAACTCTGCTCTCTGTAAGATCCTCCTGCAACACATTCTCCAAAGTCTGCTCTCTGTAACAGTCCTTCTGCACCAGAGTCTCCAAACTCTGCTCTCTGTAACAGGCCTTCGGCATCCCAGTCTTATAACTCTGCTCTCTTTAACAGGCCTTCTGCACCAAAGTCTCCAACATTTTCTCTCTGCATTGGTCCTTTTGCACCCCAGTCTCCAAACTCTGCTCTCTGTAACAGTCCTTGTGTACCGCAGTCTCCAACCTCTTCTCTCTGTAATGGTCCTTCTGCACCCCAATTGCCAACCTCTTCTTCTGGAAATAGTCCTTCTGCCCCTCAGACTACAACTTATACTCTCTGTTACAGTCCTTCTGTACCACAGTCTGAAACCTCTGCTCTCTGCAACGATCCTTCTGTACCCCAGTCTCCGAACTGTGCTATCTGTAACAGTCCTTCTGCACCCCAGTCTCAGACCTTTGCTGTCTGTAAAAGGCCTTCTGCACCCCAGTCTCCATACTCCGCTCTCTGTAACAGTCCTTCTGCACACCAGGATCGAACATCTGCTCTCTGAAACAGTCCTTATGCACCTCAGTCTAAAAACGCTGCTCTCTGCAACAATCCTTCTGCATCCCAGTCTTAAACCTCTGCTCTTGTAATACTCCTTATGCACCTCTGTCTGCCTGCAAAAATGCTCTCTGTATGATTCTTCTGCAACCCAGTCTCGAAACTGTGCTATCTGTAACAATCCTTATGCACCCCAGTCTCCAACCTCTGCTCTCTGCAACAGTCCTTCTGCACACTAGTCTCCAACCTCTACTCTTTGTACGATCCTTCTACACCACAGTCTCCAACGACTGCTCTCTGTAACAGTTCTTGTGCACCCCAGTCTCCAACCTCTGCGCTATGCAACAGTGTTCCTGCAACCCAGTCTCCAACCTCTACTCTCTGTAAGATTTCTCTGCACCGCAGTCTCCAAACTCTGTTCTCTGCAACAGTCCTTCTGCACCCCGGTCTCAAACTTGTGCTCTTTGTAACAGTTCTTCTGTACTGCAGTCTCCAACCTCTGCTCTCTGTAACGATCCTTCTGCACCCCAGTCTCCAACCTCTGCTCTCTGCAACAGTCCTTCTGCACCCCAGTCTCCAACCTTGGCTCTCTGCAACATTTCTTCTACACAAGTCTCCAAAGTGTGCTCTCTGTAACTGTCATTCTGCACCCCAGTCTAAAACCTCTGCTCTCTGTAACAATCCTTCTGTACCAGAGTCTCCAACCTCTGCTCTCTGCAGTGATCCTTCTGCACCCCAGTCTGCAAACTGTGGTCTCCGTAACTGTCTTTCTGACCCCAGTCTCCAACCTCTGCTCTCTGTAAAGATCCTTCTGCATGTAAGTCTTTAACCTCTGCTCTCTGCAACAATACTTCTGCACCTCAGTTTCCAACCTCTGCTCTTTGTACCGATCCTTCTCTACCTCAGTCTCCAACATCTGCTCTATATAACAGTCCTTCTGCAACTCAGTCTCCAACATCTGCTCTCTGTAAAAGGCCTTCTGCACACCAGTCTACAGACTCTGCTCTCTGTAACAGTTCTTCTGCACCCCAGTCTCGAACCTCTGCTCTCTGTAACAGTCCTTCTGCACCCGAGTCTCCAAACTCTGCTCTCTGTAACAATCCCTCTGCACCCCAGTCTCCAACCTCGGCTCTCTGTACAGTTCTTCTGCACCACAATCTCCAAACTCTTCTTTCTGTAACAGTATATCTTCACCTCAATCTCCAATCTCTGCTCTCTGTAACAATCCTTCTGCACCTCTGTCTCCAACGTGTGCTCTCTATAACAGTCCTTCTGCACCCCAGTTTTTGACTTCTGCTCTCTGCAACGGTCCTTCTGCACCCAAGACTCCAAAGTCTGCTCTCTGTAACAGTCCTTCTGTACCGCAGTCTCCAACCTCTTCTCTCTATAACAGTCCTTCTTCACACCAATTACCAACCTCTGCTTTCTGAAAAAGTCCTTCTGCACCTCAGACTCCAACCTCTGCTCTCTGTAACAGTCATTCCTAGCCTCAGTGTGAAAACTCTGCTCTCTGCAACAATCCTTTTAAACCCCAGTCTCCAAACTGTGCTATCTATAAAAATCCTTCTGCACCCCAGTCTCCAACATCAACTCTCTGTAACAGGACTTCTGCAACCCAGTCTCCAAACTGTGCTCTCTCCAACGATCATTTTACATCCCAGTCTCCAACGTCTGTTCTCTGTAAGATCCTTCTGCCCGCCATTCTCCAAACTTTGCTCTCTGTAACAGTCATTCTGCACCTCAGTCTCCAACCTCATCCCTCTGCAGCTGTCCTTCTGCACCCCAAGCTACAAACTCTGTTCTCTGTAACAGTCCTTCTGAACCCCAGTCTCTAAATTCTACTTTCCGTATCAGTTATTCTGCAACCCAGTCTAAAAGCTCTGCTCTCTGTATCATTCCTTCTGCACCCCAGTTTCCTACCTCTGCTTCCTGCAAAAGTCCTTCTATACGCCAGTCTCCAACATCTGCTCACTGCAAAGATCCTTCTGCATCCCAGTCTCCAACGTCTGCTCTCTGAAACAGTCCTTCTACACCACAGTCTCCAACCTCTGCTGAAGTCCTTCTGCACCCCAGTCTCCAACCTCTGCTCTCTGCAACTTTTCTTCTGCACCCCAGTCTCTAACCTGTTCTCTCTGTAACTATTCTACTGCATCCAGGTCTCCAAACTCTGCTCTCGGTAGCGATCCTTCTGCACCTCAGTGTCCAACCTCTGCTCAAGGCAAAGATTTTTCTGCATCCCAGTCTCCAACCTCTGCTCTCTGTAACAGTCTTTCTGTACATCACTGTCCAACCTCTGCTCTCTGTAGCGATCCTCCTGCACCTCATCTCCAAACTTTGCTCTCTGTAACACTCCTTCTGCACCCCAGTCTCTATCCTCTGCTCTCTGTAAAAATCCTTTGAAACCCCTGTCTCCAACCTCTCCTCTGTGTTAAATTCCTTCTGCACCTCAGTCTCCAACCTCTGCAATCTGTAACGGTCCTTCTGCACCCCAGTCTCCAAATTCTACTCTCTGAAATGATCCTTCTGCACCTCAGTCTCCAACTTCTGTTCTCTGCCGCAGTCCTTTTACACCCAAGGTACCAAACTCTGCTGTTTGTAACGATCCTTCTGCCCCTTAGTTTCCATCCTCTGCTCTATGCAACGATACTTCTGCACCCCAGTCTTGAACCTCTGCTCTCTGCATCAGTCCTTATGCACCCAAGTCTCCAAACTGCTCTCTCCAACATTTCTTCTGCAACCCACTCTCCAACCTGTGCTCTCTGTAACTGTCCTTCTACAACTTAATCTCCATCCTCTGCTCTCTCTAACAGTCCTTTTGCACCCCAGTCTCCAACATCTGCTCTCTGCAACGATCCTTCTTCTACCCAGTATCCAACCTGTGCTCTCTGTAATAGTTCTTTTGTATCGCAGTCTACAACCTCTTATTTTTGTAATGGTCCATCTGCACCCCAATTACCAACCTCTGCTTTTTATAACAGTCCTTCTGGACCTCAGACTCCAATCTCTCCTCTCTGTAACACTCCTTCTAAGAGTCAGTCTTAAAGCTCTACTCTCTGCATCGATCCTTCTACACCCCAGTCTCCAAACTGTGCTATCTATAACAATCCTTCTGCACCCAAGTCTCCAACCTCTGCTCTCTGTAACAGGTCTTCTGAAACCCAGTGTCCAAACCCTGCTCTCTGTAACAGGCCTTCTGCCCCTCAGTCTCCAACCTCATCTCTCTGCAACGGCCCGTTTGCACTCCTGTCTCCAACTTCTGTTCTCCGCAACAGTCTTTCTGCACCCCAGGCTACAAAATCTGTTCTCTGTAACAGTCCTTCTATACCCTAGACTAAAAACTCTACTTTCTGTATCAGTTATTCTGCACCCCAGTGTAAAACCACTGCTCTCTTTAACAGTCCTTCTGCACCCCAGTCTCCAACCTCTGCTCTCTGCAAAACTCTTTCTACACCCCAGTCTCCAACCTCTGCTCTCTGCAAGGATCCTTCTGCATCCCAGTCTTCAACGTCTGCTCTCTGCAACAGTCTTTCTACACCCAAGTCTCCAACCTCTTTTCTCTGCTATAGTACTTCTGCATCCCAGTCTCCAACCTCTGCACTGTGCAACATTGATTCTGCACCCCAGTCTCCAACCTGTGCTCTCTGTAACTATGCTACTGCACCCTGGTCTCCAAACTCTGCTCTCTTTAGCGATCCTTCTGCACCTCAGTCTCCAACCTCTGCTCTCTGCAAAGATCCTTCTGCACCCCAGTCTTCAAACTCTTCTCTCTGCAACAGTCCTTTTGCACCCCATACTCCAAGCTCTGCTCTCTGTAACAGATATTCTCCATATCAGTGTCAAAAATCTGCTATCTATAACAGTCCTTCTGAACCTCAGTCTTTAACCTCTGCTCTCTGTAACGATCTTCTGCACCTCATCTCCAAACTCTGCTCTCTGTAAAAGGCCTTCTGCACCACAGTCTCCAAACTCTGCTCTCTGTAACAGTTTGTCTGAACCCCAATCTCCAAACTCTGCTCTCTGTAACACTCTTTCTGCACCCCAGTCTCCATCCTCTGCTCTCTGTAAGAATCCTTTGACACCCCAGTCTCCAACCTCTCCTCTAGGTAAAAGTCTTTCTGCACCTCAGAATCCAACCTCTGCATTCTGTATCGATCTTTCTGAAACCTATGTCTCCAACCTCTACTCTCTGAAGCGATTTTTCTGCACCTCAGTCTCCAACCTCTCTCTGTAACAGTCCTTCTCCATCCCAGTCTTAAACCTCTTCTCTCTGCAAAGATCGTTCTGCACCTCAGTCTCCAAACTCTGCTCTTTGCAACAGTCCTTCTGCACACCAGTCTCCAGAATCTGCTCTCTGGAAGATCCTTTTTCATCCCAGTCTCCAAACTCTGCTCTCTGTAGCAGTGCTTCTGCACCCCAGTATCCAAACTCTGCTCTCTGTAAAAGTTCTCCTGCACCTCAGTCTCCACCCTTTGCTCTCTGTAATGGTCCTTCTGCCCCCCAGTCTCCACCTCTGCTCTCTGTAACAATCCTTCTTCACCTCAGTCTCTAACGTCTGCTCTTTGTAACAGTCCTTCTCCACCCCAGTGTCGAACATCTGCTCTCTGCAACGGTCCTTCTGCACTCCAGTCTCCAAACTCTGCTCTTTGTAACAGTCCTTCTCCACCTCAGTCTCTAACCTCTGCTCTCTGCAACAGTCCTGCTGCACCCCAGTCTCCAACCTCTGCTCTCTGCAACAATCGTTCTGCACCTCAGTCTCCAACATCTGCTCCCGGTAACAGTTTTTCTGCACCCCACTCTCCGAAATCTGCTCTCTGTTAAACTCCTTCTGCACCACAGTCTACACCCTCTGATCTCTGTAACAATCCTTCTGGACCTCAGTCTCCAACCTCTGCTCTCTACAACAGTCCTTCTGCTCCTAAGTCTCCGAACTCTGCTCTCTGAAACAGTCCTTCTGCACCCCAGTCTCCAAACATTGATCTCGGTAACAGTTTTTCTGCACCCCAATCTCCAAACTCTGCTCTCTGTAACACTTCTTCTGCACCCCAGTGTCCACCCTCTGATCTCTGTAACAATCATTCTGGACCTCAGTCTCCAACCTCTGCTCTCTACAACAGTCCGTCTGCTCCTAAGTCTTCAACGTCTACTCTCTGTAAAAGTCCTTCTGCACCTCAGTCTCCAAAATCTGCTCTCTGTAAGATCCTTCTGCAACCCATTCTTAAAACTCTGCTCTCTGTAACAGTCCTTCTGCACCCCAGTGTCCAACATCTGCTCTCTGCAACGATCCTTATTCTCCCCAGGTTCCAACTTCTGCTCTCTGCAATGGTTCTTCTGCACCCCAGTTTCCGACCACTGCTCTTTGTAACAGTCCTTCTGCACCTCAGTCTCCAAACTCTGCTCTCTGCAACAGTCCTTCTGCACCCCAGTCTCCAACATCTGCTCTCGGTAACAGTTTGTCTGCACCACAATCTCAAAACTCTGCTCTCTATTACACTCCTTCTGCACCCCAGTCTCCACCCTCTGATCTCTGTAACAATCATTCTGGACCTCAGTCTCCAACCTCTGCTCTCTACAACAGTCCGTCTGCTCCTAAGTCTTCAACGTCTACTCTCTGTAAAAGTCCTTCTGCACCTCAGTCTCCAAAATTTTCTCTCTGTAATATCCTGCTGCAAACCTTTGTTAAAACTCTGCTCTTTGTAACAGTCCTTCTGCACCCCAGTGTCCAACATCTGCTCTCTGCAACGATCCTTATTCTCCCCAGGTTCCAACTTCTGCTCTCTGCAATGGTTCTTCTGCACCCCAGTTTCCGACCACTGCTCTTTGTAACAGTCCTTCTGCACCTCAGTCTCCAAACTCTGCTCTCTGCAACAGTCCTTCTGCACCCCAGTCTCCAACATCTGCTCTCGGTAACAGTTTGTCTGCACCACAATCTCAAAACTCTGCTCTCTATTACACTCCTTCTGCACCCCAGTCTCCACCCTCTGATCTCTGTAACAATCCTTCTGGTTCTCAGTCTCCAACCTCTGCTGTCTACAACAGTCCTTCTGCTCCTTAGTCTCCAACCTCTACTCTCTATAAAAGTCCTTCTGAACCTCAGTCTCCAAAATTTTCTCTCTGTAATATCCTGCTGCAAACCTTTGTTAAAACTATGCTCTCTGTAACAGTATTTCTGCTCCCCAGTTTGCAAACTCTACTCTATGTAACAGGTCTTCTGCACCCCAGTCTTAAACCTCTGCTCTCTGTAACAGGCCTTCTGCACCCCAGTCTCCAAACTGTGCTCTCTTCAACGATCCTTCAGCACCGCAGGATCCAATATCTGCTATATGCAACAGTCCTTCTGGATCTCAGTCTGAAATCTCTGCTCTCTGCACCAATCGTTCTGCACCCCAGTTTCCAAACTTTGCTCTCTGTAACAAAACTTCTGAACCTCAGACACCATAATGCTCTCTATAAGATCCTTCTGCAACCCAGTCTCGAAACTGTGCTATATGTAACAGTGCTTCTGCACCCCAGGCTCAAAACTTTGCTCTATGTGACAGACCTTCTGCACCCCACTCTTCAAACTCTGCACTCTGTAACAGGCTTTCTGCAACCCAGTCTCAAACCTCTTCTCTCTGCAACGATTCTTCTTCACCTCAGTCTCCATCCTCTGCGCTCTGCAACAGTCCTTCTCCACCCAAGTCTCCAACATCTGCTCTCTGTAAAAATCCTTCTGCACCTCAGTGTCCAAACTCTGCTGTCTGCAACGGTTCTTCTGCACCCCAGTAACTAACCTCTGTTCTCTGCATCAGTCCTTCTGCACCTAAGTCTGCAACCTCTGCTCTCTGTAACAGTCCTTCTGTACCGCAGTCTCCAACCTCTGCTCTCTGTAACAGTCCTTCTGCACCCCAGTCTCCAACGTCAGCTTTCTGTATCAGTTCTTCTTCACCCCAGTCTCCAACCTCGGCTCTCAGTAACAGTCCTTCTGCACCCCAGTCTCAACCTTCTGCTCTCTGCATTTCTTCTGCACCCCAGTCTCCATCGGTGCTCTCTGTAACTGTCTTTCTGTAACATCTGTGCTCTTTGTAAAATTTCTTCTGTACCCCAGTCTCCATCTGTGATCTCTGTAACTGTCCTTCTGCACGCCAGTCTCCAACCTCTGCTCTCTGTAAAGATCTTTCTACATCACAGTCGGAAACCTCTGCTCTCTGCAACAATCCTTCGGCCCCTCAGTCTCCAACCTCTGCTCTCTGCAATGATCCTTCTTTACCCCAGTCTCCAAACTCTGTTCTCTGTAGGAGTCCTTCTGCACTTCAGTCTCAAACTTCTGCTCTCTATAACAATTCTTCTGCACCTCAGGCTCCAAACTCTGCTCTCTGTAATAGTCTTTCTGCACTTCAGTATCCAACCTCTGCTCTCTGTATAAGTCCTTCTGCACCTCAGTCTCCAAACTCTGCTCTCTGTAATAGTCCTTCTGCACCCCAGTGTCCAAACTCTGCTCTCTGTAACAATCTTTCTGCATCTCAGTTTCCAACGTCTGCTCTCTGTACAAGGTCTTCTGCACCCCAGTCTCCAAAATCTGCTCTCTGTAACAGGTTTTCTGAACCCCAGTCTGCAACTTCTTCTCTCTATAATGGTTTTTTTGCACGCCAATTGCCAACCTCTGCTTTCTGTAACAGTCCTTCTGAACCTAAGATTTCTTCCTCTGCTCTCTGTAACAGTTTTTCTAAGCCTCAGTCAGAAACCTCTGCTCTCTGCAATGATAATTCTACACCCCTCTCTTCAAATTGTGCTATCTGTAACAATCTTTTTGCACCACAGTCTCCAACCTCTGCTCTCTGTACAAGTTCTTCTGCACACCAGTCTCCAAACTCTGCTCTCTCTTAGAGGTTTTCTGCACCCCAGTCTCCAACCTTTTCTCTGCAACGATTGTTCTGCACCTCAGTCTCCAAACTCTGCTCTGTGTAACAGTCCTTCTGAACCCCAGTATCCAAACTCTGGTCTCTGTAAAAGTCCTTCTACAACTCCGTCTCCAACCTTTGCTCTTTTTAATGGTCTTTCTGCACCCCAGTATTCAACCTCTGCTCTCTGTAACAGGCCTTCTGCACCCCAGTCTTCAACCTCTGCTCTCTGTAACAGGTTTTCTGCACCCCAGTCTCCAACCTGTGCTCTCTGCAATGATCCTTCAGCACCCCAGCATCCAATATCTGCTCTCTGAAACAGTCCTTCTCCAACGCAGACTCCAATCTCTGCTCTCTGTAATAGTCCTTCTAAGCCTCAGTCTGAAACCTCCGATCTCTGCAACGATCCTTCTGCACCCCAGTCTTCAAACTGTGCTATCTGTAACAATCCTTCTGCACACAAGTCTTCTACCTCTTCTCTCTACCAGGTCTTCTGCACCCCAGTCTCCAAACTCTGCTCTCTGTAACAGGCCTAATGCACCCCAGTCTCCAACCACTTCTCTCTGCAATGATCCTTCTGCACCTCAGTCTCCAATTTCTGCTCACGGCAACAGTCTTTCTGCACCCCAGTCTCCGACTTCTGCTCTCTGTATGATCCTTCTTCACCCCGGTTTCCAAACTTTGCTCTCTATAACAGTTCTTCTGCACCTCAGTCTCCAAACTCTGCTCTCTGCAACGGTCCTACTGAACCCCAGAATCCAACCTCTGTTCTCTGCAACAGTCCTTCTGCACACCAGTTTCAAAACACTTTTTTCCATATCATTTATTCTGCACCCCAGTCTCCAAACTCTGCTCTCTGTAACAGTTCTTCTGCATCCCAGTTTTCAACCTCTGCTCTCTGCAAAAGTTTTTTTGCACCTCAGTCTCCACCTTCTGCTCTCTGAAACATTCCTTCTGCACCCCAGTATCCTAGCTCTGCTTTCTAACAATCCTTCTGCACCTCAGTCTCCAAACTCTGCTCTTTGCAATGGTCTTTCTGCACCCCAGTCTCTAACCTCTGTTCCCTGCATCAGTCCTTCTGCCCCACAGTCTCCAACATCTGCTCTCAGGTAAAGTCCTTCTGTACCGCAGTCTCCAAACTTGGTTCTCTGTAACAGTACTTCTGCACCCCAGTCTCAAACGTCTTCTTTCTTTATCATTTCTTCTGCACCCCAGTTTCCAACCTCTGCTCTCTGCAAAAGTCCTTCTGCACCGAAGTCTCCACATTCTGCTCTCTGCAACATTTCTTCTGAACCCCAGTCTCCATCTGTGCTATCTGTAACTGTCCTTATGCACCCCAGTCTTCATCCTCTTCTCTATGTAAAGATCCTTCTGCACCTCAGTCTCCAAACTCTGCTCTCTGTTATGATCCTTATGCACCCCAGTCTCCAACTTCTGCTCTCTGTAACAGGCATGCTGCACCCCAGTCTCCATCCTCTTCTCTCTGCAACGACCCTCTGCATCTCAGTTTCCAACCTCTGTGCACTGCAACATTTCTTCTGCACTCCAGTCTCCAAACACTTTTCTATGCAATAGTCCTTCTGCACCTTAGTCTCCAAACTCTGCTCTCCGTAACAGTCCTTCTATACCGCAGTCTCCATACTCTGCTCTCAGTTAGGGTCCTTCTGCACCCCAGTCTCCAACCTCTGCTCTCTCTAAAAGTCCTTCTGCACCTCAGACGCCAACCTCTGCTCTCTGCTACAGTCCTTCTTCACCCCAGTCTCAAACATCTGCTCTATGCAACAGTCCTTTTACACCCAAGTCTCCAAACTCTACTCTCTGCAACAATCTTTCTGCACCCCAGTCTCCAACGTCTGCTCTCTGCAAGAGTCCTTCTGCACTTCAGTCTCCAACATCTGGTCTCTATAAGATCCTTCTGCACCCCATTTTCGAACTGTACTCTCTGTGACATTCCTTCTCCACCTCAGTCTGCAAGCTCTACTCTCTGTAACAGTCCTTCTGTACCACAGTCTCCAAACTCTGCTCTCTGCAACAGTCTTTCTGCACCCCAGTCTCAAACCTCTGCTCTCTGCAACATTTCTTCATCACCCCAGTATCAAACCTGTGCTCTCTCTAACTGTCCTTCTGAACCCCAGTCTCCAACCTTTGCTCTTAGTAACAATCCTTATGCATCTCAGTCTCATATCTCTGCTCTCTGTAACAGGCTTTTTGCACCCCAGTCTCCAATCTCGGCTCTCTGTAACAGTTCTTCTTAACCCCAATCTCCAAACTCTGCTCTTTGTCACAGTCCTTCAGCCCCTCAGTCTCCAAACTCTGCTCTCTGTAACAGGCCTTCTCCACCCCAGTCTCCAACCTTTGCTCTCTGGGTCAACCTTCTGCACCCCAGTATCCTACCTCTGCACTCTGTAACTATCCTTCTGCACCTCTGTCTCCCACCTCTCCTCTCTGCAACGGTCCTTCTGCACCCCAGTCTCTAAACTCTACTCTCTGCAACAGTTCTTCTACACCCCAATCTCCAACCTCTGCTCTCTGAAACCGTCCTTCTGTACTGCAGTTTCCAAACACTTCTCTATGTAACGGTCCTTCTGCAACCCAGTCTCAAAACTCTGCTTTCTGTATCAGTGCTTCTGCACTCAAGTCTTCAAGCTCTGCTCTCTGCAACAGTCCTTCTGCACCACAATCTCCAACCTCTGCTCTCTGAAAGAGTCCTTCTACACCTAAGTCTCCAACCTCTTCTCTCTGCAACAGTCTTTCTGCACCTCAGTCTCCAAACCCTGCTCTGGGCAACGGTCTTTCTGCACCTCAGTCTACTACATCTACTCTCTGTAACAGTCCTTCTGCACCTCAGTCTTCAACCTCTTCTCTGTGTAAGATCCTTCTGAAAACCAGTCTCCAAACTCTGCTTTCTGTAACAGTCTTTCTGCACCCCAGTCTCCCAACTCTGATTTGTGTATCAGGCCATTTGCAACCAAGACTCCAACTTCTTCTCTCTGTAAAAGTTTTTCGGCACCCCGGTCTCCACACTCTGCTCTCTGTAACGATCCTTCTGCACCCAAGGCTCCAAACTCTGCTCTCTGCAACACTCATTTTGCACCCCAGTTTCAAAACTCTTCTCTCTGTAAGATCCTTCTGCACCCCAGAGTCCAAACCATTCTCTCTGTAACATTCCTTCTGCAACCCAGTCTCCAAACTTTGCTCTCTGCAATGGTCCCTCTGAACAGAAGTCTCCAATCTCTGTTCTACACAACAGTTCTTCTGTACCAAAGTCTTTAACCTCTATTCTCTTTAAGGGTCCTTCTTCACTTCAATCCTCAACCTCTGCTTTCTGTATCAGTCCATCTGCAACACAGTCTCCAAACTCTGCTCTTTGTAAACGTTCTTATGCACCTCACTGTGAAACCTCTGCTCTCTGGAACAGTCCTTCTGCACCCCAGTCTTCATCCTTGCTCTCTGCAACATTCCTTCTGCACCCCAGTCTCCAAACTCTCATCTGTGTAACAGGCCGTTTGCACCAAAATCTCCAACCTCTTCTCTCTGTAACAGTTCTTCTGCACCCCAGTCTCCAAAATCTGCTCTCTGCCACAGTCCTTCTGGACCCCAGTCTCTAACTTCTGCTCTCTTTAACAGTCCTTCTATACTGCAGTCTCCAAACTCTGCTCACTGTAAGGATCCTCCTGCTCCCCAGTCTCCAAACTCTGCTTTCTGTATCAGTTTTTCTTAACCCCAGTCTCCAAACTCTGCTCTCTGTAACTTTCTTTTTGCATGTCAGACGCCAACCTCTATCTCCGCAACAGTCTTTCTGTGTCCCAAACTCCAACTTCTGCTCTCTTCAATAGTCCTTCTGAACCTCAGTGTCTAATCTCTGCTCTCTGTAAGATCCTTCTGAAACCCTGTCTCCAACCTCTGCTTTGTGCAATTGTCCTTCTGCACCCGAGTCTCCAACCTCTGTTCTCTACAACAGTCCTTCTGCACCTCACTCTGCAACCTCTGCTCTCTGCAACAGTCTTTCTGCACCCCGGTCTCTAAACTCTGCTCTCTGTAACAGACTTTCTGCACCTCAGACTCAAACCTCTGCTCTCTGCAACGGTCCTTCTGCGTCCCAATCTCCAACCTCTGCTCTCTGCAAAAGTCCTTCTGAACCTCAGTGTTTGAATTCTCTCTGTAAGATCCTTCTGAAACACAGTCTCCAACCTCTGCTTTCTGCAATGCTCCTTCTGCACCCCAGTCTTTAACCTCTGTTCTCTACATCACTTATTCTGTACCCCATTCTCCAATCTCTGCTCTCTGTAACAGTCCTTCTGTACCGCAGTCTCAAACCTCTGTTCTCTGTAAGGTTTCTTTTGCACCCCAATCTCCAACCTCTGTTTTCTTTATCAGTAATTCTGCAACACATTCTCCAAACTCTGCTCTCTGTAACAGTCCTTCTGTACCTCAGACTGCAACCTCTGCTCTCTGCAATAGTCCTTCTGCACCCCAGTCTCCATTCTCTGCTCTCTGCAACAGTCCTTCTGCACGCCAGTCTCCAACATCTGCTCTCTGCAACAGTCCTTATCCACCCCAGTCTTCAACCTCAGCTCTCTGCAAAAATCCATCTGCACCCAGGCCACCAACGTCTGTTTTTGTATAAGTCCTTCCGCACCCCAGTCTCCAACCTCTGCTCTCTGTACCAGTCCTTCTGCACCTCAGTCTCCAACCTCTACTTTCTGCAGCAGTCCTTCTCTACCCCAGTCTCCAACCTCTTCTCTCGCCAACAGTCCTTCTTGACGCCAAAATCCAACCTCTACTCTCTGCAACAGTCCTTCTACACCTCAATCTCTAACCTCTGCTCTCTGTAACGTGCCTTCTGCACCCCAGGCTAAAACCTCTGCTCTCTGTAACAGTCCTTCTGCACCTCAGTCTGAAAACTCTGCTCACTGCAACAAACCTTCTACACCTCAGTCTCCAACTTCTGATCTCTGTAACAGTCCTTCTGTACCTCAGTCTACATCCTCGTCTGTCTGTAAGATCCTTTTGAAACCCAGTCTTTAACCTCTGCTCTCTGTAACTGACATTCTGCACCCCATTCTCTAAGCACTGCTCTCTGTAACAGGCCTTCTGCACCCCAATCTTCAACCTCTGCTGTCAGTAACAGGACTTTTGAGCCCAGTCTCCAAACTCTTCTTTCTTCAACGATTCTTCTGCACCCCAGGCTCCAACTTCTGCTCTCAGCAAATGTCCTTCTGCACCCCAGTCTAAAAACTTTGCTGTCTGTCACATCCTTCTGCACACCTGTCTCAAACCTCTGCTCTCCCTAACAGTCTTTCTGTAAAGCAGACTCCAACCTCTGTTCTCTGTCAGGGTCCTTCTGCACCTCAGTCTCCATTCTCTGCTCTCTGCATCACTCAAACTGCACCCCAGACTCCAAACTTTGCTCTCTGCAACAGTTTTTCTGCACCTCAGTCTCCAACCTGTGCTCTATGTAAAAGTCCTACTGCACCCCAGTCTTCAACCTGTGCTCTCTGTAAAAGTCGTTCTTCACCATAATCTCCAAACTCTTCTCTCTTTAAGGATCTTTCTGCACCCCAGTCTCCAACCTCTTATCTCTGAAACAATTTTTCTGCAACCCTGTCTCAAACCTCTGCTCTCTTTAACTATCCTTCTGCAGCCCATTCTTTAACCTCTGCTTTCTGCAACGATCTTTCTGCACTCCAGTCTC
>NW_027525729.1:0-16345 GCF_052094955.1 Ictidomys tridecemlineatus | reverse complement strand
GAAACCTAAAAATGAAAACGCTTACTGCAAACGAACGGTTTAACCTAGAAGAACGAAATTTGGTGAGCCATTTGGTTTTGGTGTACTGATCATTACCTGAAAGAATCATCACGATTGGGTGAAAAAATGTTTGCTGAGATTTCAGGCAACTCGTAGTTTTTGAAAGCTTGGCAACCACTTTCCATCAAAGTGATTTTCGCCAGTCTCTGCTTAGGGCTACATCAACAGCAAACAAACCATAGAGATAGAACTTGAGACTGCTCTATTGTGTCAAGTTTCAAAGAGCTAGCACAAACCGTCTTTGATTTAGAGTTCCAAATACATGTATCCCTATAGGAGAAAACAGTGTGAAACCTAAAAATGAAAACGGTTACTGCAAACGAACGGTTTCACCTAGAAGAACGAAATTTGGTGAGCCAAGTGGTTTTGGTGTACTGATCATTACCTGAAAGAATCATCAAGATTGGGTGAAAAAATGTTTGTTGAGATTTCAGGCAACTCGTAGTTTTGGGAAGCTTGGCCACCCCTTTCCATCAAAGTGATTTTCGCCAGTCTCTGCTTAGGGCTACATCAACAGCAAACAACCCATAGAGATAGAACTTGATACTGCTCTATTGTGTCAAGTTTCAAAGAGCTAGCACAAACCGTCTTTGATTTAGAGTTCCAAATACATGTATCCGTATAGGAGAAAACAGAGTGAAACCTAAAAATGAAAACGGTTACTGCAAACGAACGGTTTCACCTAGAAAAATGAAATTTGGTGAGCCAAGTGGTTTTGGTGTACTGATCATTACCTGAAAGAATCATCAAGATTGGGTGAAAAAATGTTTGCTGAGATTTCAGGCAACTCGTAGTTTTTGGAAGCTTGGCAACCCCTTTCCATCAAAGTGATTTTCGCCAGTCTCTGCTTAGGGCTACATCAACAGCAAACAAACCATAGAGATAGAACTTGCAACTGCTCTATTGTGTCAAGTTTCCAGGAGCTAGCACAAACCGTCTTTGATTTAGAGTTCCAAATACATGTATCCCTATAGGAGAAAACAGAGTGAAACCTCAAAATGAAAACGGTTACTGCAAACGAACGGTTTAACCTAGAAGAACGAAATTTGGTGAGCCATTTGGTTTTGGTGTACTGATCATTACCTGAAAGAATCATCAAGATTGGCTGAAAAAATGTTTGCTGAGATTTCAGGCAACTCGTAGTTTTTGGAAGCTTGGCAACCCCTTTCCATCAAAGTGATTTTCGCCAGTCTCTGCTTAGGGCTACATCAACAGCAAACAAATCATAGAGATAGAACTTGAAACTGCTCTATTGTGTCAAGTTTCCAAGAGCTAGCACAAACCGTCTTTGATTTAGAGTTCCAAATACATGTATCCCTATAGGAGAAAACAGAGTGAAACCTAAAAATGAAAACGGTTACTGCAAACGAACGGTTTCACCTAGAAGAACGAAATTTGGTGAGCCAAGTGGTTTTGGTGTACTGATCATTACCTGAAAGAATCATCAAGATTGGGTGAAAAAATGTTTGCTGAGATTTCAGGCAACTCGTAGTTTTGGGAAGCTTGGCAACCCCTTTCCATCAAAGTGATTTTCGCCAGTCTCTGCTTAGGGCTACATCAACAGCAAACAAACCATAGAGATAGAACTTGAAACTGCTCTATTGTGTCAAGTTTCAACGAGCTAGCACAAACCGTCTTTGATTTAGAGTTCCAAATACATGTATCCGTATAGGAGAAAACAGTGTGAAACCTAAAAATGAAAACGGTTACTGCAAACGAACGGTTTCACCTAGAAGAACGAAATTTGGTGAGCCAAGTGGTTTTGGTGTACTGATCATTACCTGAAAGAATCATCAAGATTGGGTGAAAAAATGTTTGCTGAGATTTCAGGCAACTCGTAGTTTTGGGAAGCTTGGCCACCGCTTTCCATCAAAGTGATTTTCGCCAGTCTCTGCTTAGGGCTACATCAACAGCAAACAACCCATAGAGATAGAACTTGATACTGCTCTATTGTGTCAAGTTTCAAAGAGCTAGCACAAACCGTCTTTGATTTAGAGTTCCAAATACATGTATCCGTATAGGAGAAAACAGAGTGAAACCTAAAAATGAAAACGGTTACTGCAAACGAACGGTTTCACCTAGAAAAATGAAATTTGGTGAGCCAAGTGGTTTTGGTGTACTGATCATTACCTGAAAGAATCATCAAGATTGGGTGAAAAAATGTTTGCTGAGATTTCAGGCAACTCGTAGTTTTTGGAAGCTTGGCAACCCCTTTCCATCAAAGTGATTTTCGCCAGTCTCTGCTTAGGGCTACATCAACAGCAAACAAACCATAGAGATAGAACTTGCAACTGCTCTATTGTGTCAAGTTTCCAGGAGCTAGCACAAACCGTCTTTGATTTAGAGTTCCAAATACATGTATCCCTATAGGAGAAAACAGAGTGAAACCTAAAAATGAAAACGCTTACTGCAAACGAACGGTTTAACCTAGAAGAACGAAATTTGGTGAGCCATTTGGTTTTGGTGTACTGATCATTACCTGAAAGAATCATCACGATTGGGTGAAAAAATGTTTGCTGAGATTTCAGGCAACTCGTAGTTTTTGAAAGCTTGGCAACCCCTTTCCATCAAAGTGATTTTCGCCAGTCTCTGCTTAGGGCTACATCAACAGCAAACAAACCATAGAGATAGAACTTGAGACTGCTTTATTGTGTCAAGTTTCAAAGAGCTAGCACAAACCGTCTTTGATTTAGAGTTCCAAATACATGTATCCCTATAGGAGAAAACAGTGTGAAACCTAAAAATGAAAACGGTTACTGCAAACGAACGGTTTCACCTAGAAGAACGAAATTTGGTGAGCCAAGTGGTTTTGGTGTACTGATCATTACCTGAAAGAATCATCAAGATTGGGTGAAAAAATGTTTGTTGAGATTTCAGGCAACTCGTAGTTTTGGGAAGCTTGGCCACCCCTTTCCATCAAAGTGATTTTCGCCAGTCTCTGCTTAGGGCTACATCAACAGCAAACAACCCATAGAGATAGAACTTGATACTGCTCTATTGTGTCAAGTTTCAAAGAGCTAGCACAAACCGTCTTTGATTTAGAGTTCCAAATACATGTATCCGTATAGGAGAAAACAGAGTGAAACCTAAAATGAAAACGGTTACTGCAAACGAACGGTTTCACCTAGAAAAATGAAATTTGGTGAGCCAAGTGGTTTTGGTGTACTGATCATTACCTGAAAGAATCATCAAGATTGGGTGAAAAAATGTTTGCTGAGATTTCAGGCAACTCGTAGTTTTTGGAAGCTTAGCAACCCCTTTCCATCAAAGTGATTTTCGCCAGTCTCTGCTTAGGGCTACATCAACAGCAAACAAACCATAGAGATAGAACTTGCAACTGCTCTATTGTGTCAAGTTTCCAGGAGCTAGCACAAACCGTCTTTGATTTAGAGTTCCAAATACATGTATCCCTATAGGAGAAAACAGAGTGAAACCTCAAAATGAAAACGGTTACTGCAAACGAACGGTTTAACCTAGAAGAACGAAATTTGGTGAGCCATTTGGTTTTGGTGTACTGATCATTACCTGAAAGAATCATCAAGATTGGCTGAAAAAATGTTTGCTGAGATTTCAGGCAACTCGTAGTTTTTGGAAGCTTGGCAACCCCTTTCCATCAAAGTGATTTTCGCCAGTCTCTGCTTAGGGCTACATCAACAGCAAACAAATCATAGAGATAGAACTTGAAACTGCTCTATTGTGTCAAGTTTCCAAGAGCTAGCACAAACCGTCTTTGATTTAGAGTTCCAAATACATGTATCCGTATAGGAGAAAACAGAGTGAAACCTAAAAATGAAAACGGTTACTGCAAACGAACGGTTTAACCTAGAAGAACGAAATTTGGTGAGCCAAGTGGTTTTCGTGTACTAATCATTACCTGAAAGAATCATCAAGATTGGGTGAAAAAATGTTTGCTGAGATTTCAGGCAACTCGTAGTTATTGGAAGCTTGGCAACCCCTTTCCATCAAAGTGATTTTCGCCAGTCTCTGCTTAGGGCTACATCAACAGCAAACAAACCATAGAGATAGAACTTGAAACTGCTCTATTGTGTCAAGTTTCAAAGAGCTAGCACAAACCGTCTTTGATTTAGAGTTCCAAATACATGTATCCGTATAGGAGAAAACAGAGTGAAACCTCAAAATGAAAACGGTTACTGCAAACGAACGGTTTCACCTAGAAGAACGAAATTTGGTGAGCCAAGTGGTTTTGGTGTACTGATCATTACCTGAAAGAATCATCAAGATTGGGTGAAAAAATGTTTGCTGAGATTTCAGGCAACTCGTAGTTTTTGGTAGCTTGGCAACCCCTTTCCATCAAAGTGATTTTCGCCAGTCTCTGCTTAGGGCTACATCAACAGCAAACAAACCATAGAGATAGAACTTGCAACTGCTCTATTGTGTCAAGTTTCCAGGAGCTAGCACAAACCGTCTTTGATTTAGAGTTCCAAATACATGTATCCCTATAGGAGAAAACAGAGTGAAACCTCAAAATGAAAACGGTTACTGCAAACGAACGGTTTAACCTAGAAGAACGAAATTTGGTGAGCCATTTGGTTTTGGTGTACTGATCATTACCTGAAAGAATCATCAAGATTGGCTGAAAAAATGTTTGCTGAGATTTCAGGCAACTCGTAGTTTTTGGAAGCTTGGCAACCCCTTTCCATCAAAGTGATTTTCGCCAGTCTCTGCTTAGGGCTACATCAACAGCAAACAAATCATAGAGATAGAACTTGAAACTGCTCTATTGTGTCAAGTTTCCAAGAGCTAGCACAAACCGTCTTTGATTTAGAGTTCCAAATACATGTATCCGTATAGGAGAAAACAGAGTGAAACCTAAAAATGAAAACGGTTACTGCAAACGAACGGTTTAACCTAGAAGAACGAAATTTGGTGAGCCAAGTGGTTTTCGTGTACTAATCATTACCTGAAAGAATCATCAAGATTGGGTGAAAAAATGTTTGCTGAGATTTCAGGCAACTCGTAGTTATTGGAAGCTTGGCAACCCCTTTCCATCAAAGTGATTTTCGCCAGTCTCTGCTTAGGGCTACATCAACAGCAAACAAACCATAGAGATAGAACTTGAAACTGCTCTATTGTGTCAAGTTTCAAAGAGCTAGCACAAACCGTCTTTGATTTAGAGTTCCAAATACATGTATCCGTATAGGAGAAAACAGAGTGAAACCTCAAAATGAAAACGGTTACTGCAAACGAACGGTTTCACCTAGAAGAACGAAATTTGGTGAGCCAAGTGGTTTTGGTGTACTGATCATTACCTGAAAGAATCATCAAGATTGGGTGAAAAAATGTTTGCTGAGATTTCAGGCAACTCGTAGTTTTTGGAAGCTTGGCAACCCCTTTCCATCAAAGTGATTTTCGCCAGTCTCTGCTTAGGGCTACATCAACAGCAAACAAACCATAGATATAGAACTTGCAACTGCTCTATTGTGTCAAGTTTCAAAGAGCTAGCACAAACCGTCTTTGATTTAGAGTTCCAAATACATGTATCCGTATAGGAGAAAACAGAGTGAAACCTCAAAATGAAAACGGTTACTGCAAACGAACGGTTTAACCTAGAAGAACGAAATTTGGTGAGCCAAGTGGTTTTGGTGTACTGATCATTACCTGAAAGAATCATCAAGATTGGGTGAAAAAATGTTTGCTGAGATTTCAGGCAACTCGTAGTTTTTGGAAGCTTGGCAACCCCTTTCCATCAAAGTGATTTTCGCCAGTCTCTGCTTAGGGCTACATCAACAGCAAACAAACCATAGAGATAGAACTTGAAACTGCTCTATTGTGTCAAGTTTCAACGAGCTAGCACAAACCGTCTTTGATTTAGAGTTCCAAATACATGTATCCGTATAGGAGAAAACAGTGTGAAACCTAAAAATGAAAACGGTTACTGCAAACGAACGGTTTCACCTAGAAGAACGAAATTTGGTGAGCCAAGTGGTTTTGGTGTACTGATCATTACCTGAAAGAATCATCAAGATTGGGTGAAAAAATGTTTGCTGAGATTTCAGGCAACTCCTAGTTTTGGGAAGCTTGGCCACCCCTTTCCATCAAAGTGATTTTCGCCAGTCTCTGCTTAGGGCTACATCAACAGCAAACAACCCATAGAGATAGAACTTGATACTGCTCTATTGTGTCAAGTTTCAAAGAGCTAGCACAAACCGTCTTTGATTTAGAGTTCCAAATACATGTATCCGTATAGGAGAAAACAGAGTGAAATCTAAAAATGAAAACGGTTACTGCAAACGAACGGTTTCACCTAGAAAAATGAAATTTGGTGAGCCAAGTGGTTTTGGTGTACTGATCATTACCTGGAAGAATCATCAATATTGGGTGAAAAAATGTTTGCTGAGATTTCAGGGAACTCGTAGTTTTTGGAAGCTTGGCAACCCCTTTCCATCAAAGTGATTTTCGCCAGTCTCTGCTTAGGGCTACATCAACAGCAAACAAACCATAGAGATAGAACTTGCAACTGCTCTATTGTGTCAAGTTTCCAGGAGCTAGCACAAACCGTCTTTGATTTAGAGTTCCAAATACATGTATCCCTATAGGAGAAAACAGAGTGAAACCTAAAAATGAAAACGGTTACTGCAAACGAACGGTTTAACCTAGAAGAACGAAATTTGGTAAGCCAAGTGGTTTTGGTGTACTGATCATTACCTGAAAGAATCATCACGATTGGGTGAAAAAATGTTTGCTGAGATTTCAGGCAACTCGTAGTTTTTGAAAGCTTGGCAACCCTTTCCATCAAAGTGATTTTCGCCAGTCTCTGCTTAGGGCTACATCAACAGCAAACAAACCATAGAGATAGAACTTGAGACTGCTCTATTGTGTCAAGTTTCAAAGAGCTAGCACAAACCGTCTTTGATTTAGAGTTCCAAATACATGTATCCCTATAGGAGAAAACAGAGTGAAACCTAAAAATGAAAACGGTTACTGCAAACGAACGGTTTAACCTAGAAGAACGAAATTTGGTGAGCCAAGTGGTTTTGGTGTACTGATCATTACCTGAAAGAATCATCAAGATTGGCTGAAAAAATGTTTGCTGAGATTTCAGGCAACTCGTAGTTTTTGGAAGCTTGGCAACCCCTTTCCATCAAAGTGATTTTCGCCAGTCTCTGCTTAGGGCTACATCAACAGCAAACAAATCATAGAGATAGAACTTGAAACTGCTCTATTGTGTCAAGTTTCCAAGAGCTAGCACAAACCGTCTTTGATTTAGAGTTCCAAATACATGTATCCGTATAGGAGAAAACAGAGTGAAACCTAAAATGAAAACAGTTACTGCAAACGAACGGTTTAACCTAGAAGAACGAAATTTGGTGAGCCAAGTGGTTTTCGTGTACTAATCATTACCTGAAAGAATCATCAAGATTGGGTGAAAAAATGTTTGCTGAGATTTCAGGCAACTCGTAGTTATTGGAAGCTTGGCAACCCCTTTCCATCAAAGTGATTTTCGCCAGTCTCTGCTTAGGGCTACATCAACAGCAAACAAACCATAGAGATAGAACTTGAAACTGCTCTATTGTGTCAAGTTTCAAAGAGCTAGCACAAACCGTCTTTGATTTAGAGTTCCAAATACATGTATCCATATAGGAGAAAACAGAGTGAAACCTCAAAATGAAAACGGTTTACTGCAAACGAACGGTTTAACCTAGAAGAACGAAATTTGGTGAGCCAAGTGGTTTTGGTGTACTGATCATTACCTGAAAGAATCATCAAGATTGGGTGAAAAAATGTTTGCTGAGATTTCAGGCAACTCGTAGTTTTTGGAAGCTTGGCAACCCCTTTCCATCAAAGTGATTTTCGCCAGTCTCTGCTTAGGGCTACATCAACAGCAAACAAACCATAGAGATAGAACTTGCAACTGCTCTATGTGTCAAGTTTCAAAGAGCTAGCACAAACCGTCTTTGATTTAGAGTTCCAAATACATGTATCCGTATAGGAGAAAACAGAGTGAAACCTCAAATGAAAACGGTTACTGCAAACGAACGGTTTAACCTAGAAGAACGAAATTTGGTGAGCCAAGTGGTTTTGGTGTACTGATCATTACCTGAAAGAATCATCAAGATTGGGTGAAAAAATGTTTGCTGAGATTTCAGGCAACTCGTAGTTTTTGGAAGCTTGGCAACCCCTTTCCATCAAAGTGATTTTCGCCAGTCTCTGCTTAGGGCTACATCAACAGCAAACAAACCATAGAGATAGAACTTGAAACTGCTCTATTGTGTCAAGTTTCCAAGAGCTAGCACAAACCGTCTTTGATTTAGAGTTCCAAATACATGTATCCGTATAGGAGAAAACAGAGTGAAACCTAAAAATGAAAACGGTTACTGCAAACGAACGGTTTCACCTAGAAGAACGAAATTTGGTGAGCCAAGTGGTTTTGGTGTACTGATCATTACCTGAAAGAATCATCACGATTGGGTGAAAAAATGTTTGCTGAGATTTCAGGCAACTCGTAGTTTTTGAAAGCTTGGCAACCCCTTTCCATCAAAGTGATTTTCGCCAGTCTCTGCTTAGGGCTACATCAACAGCAAACAAACCATAGAGATAGAACTTGAGACTGCTCTATTGTGTCAAGTTTCAAAGAGCTAGCACAAACCGTCTTTGATTTAGAGTTCCAAATACATGTATCCCTATAGGAGAAAACAGAGTGAAACCTAAAAATGAAAACGGTTACTGCAAACGAACGGTTTAACCTAGAAGAACGAAATTTGGTGAGCCAAGTGGTTTTGGTGTACTGATCATTACCTGAAAGAATCATCAAGATTGGCTGAAAAAATGTTTGCTGAGATTTCAGGCAACTCGTAGTTTTTGGAAGCTTGGCAACCCCTTTCCATCAAAGTGATTTTCGCCAGTCTCTGCTTAGGGCTACATCAACAGCAAACAAATCATAGAGATAGAACTTGAAACTGCTCTATTGTGTCAAGTTTCCAAGAGCTAGCACAAACCGTCTTTGATTTAGAGTTCCAAATACATGTATCCGTATAGGAGAAACAGAGTGAAACCTAAAAATGAAAACGGTTACTGCAAACGAACGGTTTAACCTAGAAGAACGAAATTTGGTGAGCCAAGTGGTTTTCGTGTACTAATCATTACCTGAAAGAATCATCAAGATTGGGTGAAAAAATGTTTGCTGAGATTTCAGGCAACTCGTAGTTATTGGAAGCTTGGCAACCCCTTTCCATCAAAGTGATTTTCGCCAGTCTCTGCTTAGGGCTACATCAACAGCAAACAAACCATAGAGATAGAACTTGAAACTGCTCTATTGTGTCAAGTTTCAAAGAGCTAGCACAAACCGTCTTTGATTTAGAGTTCCAAATACATGTATCCATATAGGAGAAAACAGAGTGAAACCTCAAAATGAAACGGTTACTGCAAACGAACGGTTTAACCTAGAAGAACGAAATTTGGTGAGCCAAGTGGTTTTGGTGTACTGATCATTACCTGAAAGAATCATCAAGATTGGGTGAAAAAATGTTTGCTGAGATTTCAGGCAACTCGTAGTTTTTGGAAGCTTGGCAACCCCTTTCCATCAAAGTGATTTTCGCCAGTCTCTGCTTAGGGCTACATCAACAGCAAACAAACCATAGAGATAGAACTTGCAACTGCTCTATTGTGTCAAGTTTCAAAGAGCTAGCACAAACCGTCTTTGATTTAGAGTTCCAAATACATGTATCCGTATAGGAGAAAACAGAGTGAAACCTCAAAATGAAAACGGTTACTGCAAACGAACGGTTTAACCTAGAAGAACGAAATTTGGTGAGCCAAGTGGTTTTGGTGTACTGATCATTACCTGAAAGAATCATCAAGATTGGGTGAAAAAATGTTTGCTGAGATTTCAGGCAACTCGTAGTTTTTGGAAGCTTGGCAACCCCTTTCCATCAAAGTGATTTTCGCCAGTCTCTGCTTAGGGCTACATCAACAGCAAACAAACCATAGAGATAGAACTTGAAACTGCTCTATTGTGTCAAGTTTCCAAGAGCTAGCACAAACCGTCTTTGATTTAGAGTTCCAAATACATGTATCCGTATAGGAGAAAACAGAGTGAAACCTAAAAATGAAAACGGTTACTGCAAACGAACGGTTTCACCTAGAAGAACGAAATTTGGTGAGCCAAGTGGTTTTGGTGTACTGATCATTACCTGGAAAGAATCATCAAGATTGGGTTAAAAAATGTTTGCTGAGATTTCAGGCAACTCGTAGTTTTGGAAGCTTGGCAACCCCTTTCCATCAAAGTGATTTTCGCCAGTCTCTGCTTAGGGCTACATCAACAGCAAACAAACCATAGAGATAGAACTTGAAACTGCTCTATTGTGTCAAGTTTCAACGAGCTAGCACAAACTGTCTTTGATTTAGAGTTCCAAATACATGTATCCGTATAGGAGAAAACAGTGTGAAACCTAAAAATGAAAACGGTTACTGCAAACGAACGGTTTAACCTAGAAGAACGAAATTTGGTGAGCCAAGTGGTTTTGGTGTACTGATCATTACCTGAAAGAATCATCAAGATTGGGTGAAAAAAATGTTTGCTGAGATTTCAGGCAACTCGTAGTTTTGGGAAGCTTGGCCACCCCTTTCCATCAAAGTGATTTTCGCCAGTCTCTGCTTAGGGCTACATCAACAGCAAACAACCCATAGAGATAGAACTTGATACTGCTCTATTGTGTCAAGTTTCAAAGAGCTAGCACAAACCGTCTTTGATTTAGAGTTCCAAATACATGTATCCGTATAGGAGAAAACAGAGTGAAACCTAAAAATGAAAACGGTTACTGCAAACGAACGGTTTCACCTAGAAAAATGAAATTTGGTGAGCCAAGTGGTTTTGGTGTACTGATCATTACCTGAAAGAATCATCAATATTGGGTGAAAAAATGTTTGCTGAGATTTCAGGCAACTCGTAGTTTTTGGAAGCTTGGCAACCCCTTTCCATCAAAGTGATTTTCGCCAGTCTCTGCTTAGGGCTACATCAACAGCAAACAAACCATAGAGATAGAACTTGCAACTGCTCTATTGTGTCAAGTTTCCAGGAGCTAGCACAAACCGTCTTTGATTTAGAGTTCCAAATACATGTATCCGTATAGGAGAAAACAGAGTGAAACCTAAAAATGAAAACGGTTACTGCAAACGAACGGTTTAACCTAGAAGAACGAAATTTGGTGAGCCATTTGGTTTTGGTGTACTGATCATTACCTGAAAGAATCATCACGATTGGGTGAAAAAATGTTTGCTGAGATTTCAGGCAACACGTAGTTTTTGAAAGCTTGGCAACCCCTTTCCATCAAAGTGATTTTCGCCAGTCTCTGCTTAGGGCTACATCAACAGCAAACAAACCATAGAGATAGAACTTGAGACTGCTCTATTGTGTCAAGTTTCAAAGAGCTAGCACAAACCGTCTTTGATTTAGAGTTCCAAATACATGTATCCCTATAGGAGAAAACAGAGTGAAACCTAAAAATGAAAACGGTTACTGCAAACGAACGGTTTAACCTAGAAGAACGAAATTTGGTGAGCCAAGTGGTTTTGGTGTACTGATCATTACCTGAAAGAATCATCAAGATTGCTGAAAAAATGTTTGCTGAGATTTCAGGCAACTCGTAGTTTTTGGAAGCTTGGCAACCCCTTTCCATCAAAGTGATTTTCGCCAGTCTCTGCTTAGGGCTACAACAACAGCAAACAAACCATATAGATAGAACTTGAAACTGCTCTATTGTGTCAAGTTTCAAAGAGCTAGCACAAACCGTCTTTGATTTAGAGTTCCAAATACATGTATCCGTATAGGAGAAAACGGAGTGAAACCTAAAAATGAAAACGGTTACTGCAAACGAACGGTTTAACCTAGAAGAACGGAAATTTGGTGAGCCAAGTGGTTTTCGTGTACTAATCATTACCTGAAAGAATCATCAAGATTGGGTGAAAAAATGTTTGCTGAGATTTCAGGCAACTCGTAGTTATTGGAAGCTTGGCAACCCCTTTCCATCAAAGTGATTTTCGCCAGTCTCTGCTTAGGGCTACATCAACAGCAAACAAACCATAGAGATAGAACTTGAAACTGCTCTATTGTGTCAAGTTTCAAAGAGCTAGCACAAACCGTCTTTGATTTAGAGTTCCAAATACATGTATCCATATAGGAGAAAACAGAGTGAAACCTCAAAATGAAAACGGTTACTGCAAACGAACGGTTTAACCTAGAAGAACGAAATTTGGTGAGCCAAGTGGTTTTGGTGTACTGATCATTACCTGAAAGAATCATCAAGATTGGGTGAAAAAATGTTTGCTGAGATTTCAGGCAACTCGTAGTTTTTGGAAGCTTGGCAACCCCTTTCCATCAAAGTGATTTTCGCCAGTCTCTGCTTAGGGCTACATCAACAGCAAACAAACCATAGAGATAGAACTTGAAACTGCTCTATTGTGTCAAGTTTCAAAGAGCTAGCACAAACCGTCTTTGATTTAGAGTTCCAAATACATGTATCCGTAAGGAGAAAACAGAGTGAAACCTCAAAATGAAAACGGTTACTGCAAACGAACGGTTTAACCTAGAAGAACGAAATTTGGTGAGCCAAGTGGTTTTGGTGTACTGATCATTACCTGAAAGAATCATCAAGATTGGGTGAAAAAATGTTTGCTGAGATTTCAGGCAACTCGTAGTTTTTGGAAGCTTGGCAACCCCTTTCCATCAAAGTGATTTTCGCCAGTCTCTGCTTAGGGCTACATCAACAGCAAACAAACCATAGAGATAGAACTTGAAACTGCTCTATTGTGTCAAGTTTCAAAGAGCTAGCACAAACCGTCTTTGATTTAGAGTTCCAAATACATGTATCCGTATAGGAGAAAACAGAGTGAAACCTAAAAATGAAAACGGTTACTGCAAACGAACGGTTTCACCTAGAAGAACGAAATTTGGTGAGCCAAGTGGTTTTGGTGTACTGATCATTACCTGAAAGAATCATCAAGATTGGGTTAAAAAATGTTTGCTGAGATTTCAGGCAACTCGTAGTTTTTGGAAGCTTGGCAACCCCTTTCCATCAAAGTGATTTTCGCCAGTCTCTGCTTAGGGCTACATCAACAGCAAACAAACCATAGAGATAGAACTTGAAACTGCTCTATTGTGTCAAGTTTCAACGAGCTAGCACAAACTGTCTTTGATTTAGAGTTCCAAATACATGTATCCGTATAGGAGAAAACAGTGTGAAACCTAAAAATGAAAACGGTTACTGCAAACGAACGGTTTAACCTAGAAGAACGAAATTTGGTGAGCCAAGTGGTTTTGGTGTACTGATCATTACCTGAAAGAATCATCAAGATTGGGTGAAAAAATGTTTGCTGAGATTTCAGGGAACTCGTAGTTTTGGAAGCTTGGCAACCCCTTTCCATCAAAGTGATTTTCGCCAGTCTCTGCTTAGGGCTACATCAACAGCAAACAAACCATAGAGATAGAACTTGAAACTGCTCTATTGTGTCAAGTTTCAAAGAGCTAGCACAAACCGTCTTTGATTTAGAGTTCCAAATACATGTATCCGTATAGGAGAAAACGGAGTGAAACCTAAAAATGAAAACCGTTACTGCAAACGAATGGTTTAACCTAGAAGAACGAAATTTGGTGAGCCAAGTGGTTTTGGTGTACTGATCATTACCTGAAAGAATAATCAAGATTGGGTGAAAAATGTTTGCTGAGATTTCAGGCAACTCGTAGTTTTGGGATGCTTGGCCACCCCTTTCCATCAAAGTGATTTTCGCCAGTCTCTGCTTAGGGCTACATCAACAGCAAACAACCCATAGAGATAGAACTTGATACTGCTCGATTGTGTCAAGTTTCAACGAGCTAGCACAAACCGTCTTTGATTTAGAGTTCCAAATACATGTATCCGTATAGGAGAAAACAGAGTGAAACCTCAAAATGAAAACGGTTACTGCAACGAAACGGTTTCACCTAGAAAAACTAAATTTGGTGAGCCAAGTGGTTTTGGTGTACTGATCATTACCTGAAAGAATCATCAATATTGGGTGAAAAAATGTTTGCTGAGATTTCAGGCAACTCGTAGTTTTTGGAAGCTTGGCAACCCCTTTCCATCAAAGTGATTTTCGCCAGTCTCTGCTTAGGGCTACATCAACAGCAAACAAACCATAGAGATAGAACTTGAAACTGCTCTATTGTGTCAAGTTTCAAAGAGCTAGCACAAACCGTCTTTGATTTAGAGTTCCAAATACATGTATCGTATAGGAGAAAACAGAGTGAAACCTAAAAATGAAAACGGTTACTGCAAACGAACGGTTTCACCTAGAAGAACGAAATTTGGTGAGCCAAGTGGTTTTGGTGTACTGATCATTACCTGAAAGAATCATCAAGATTGGGTTAAAAAATGTTTGCTGAGATTTCAGGCAACTCGTAGTTTTTGGAAGCTTGGCAACCCCTTTCCATCAAAGTGATTTTCGCCAGTCTCTGCTTAGGGCTACATCAACAGCAAACAAACCATAGAGATAGAACTTGAAACTGCTCTATTGTGTCAAGTTTCAACGAGCTAGCACAAACTGTCTTTGATTTAGAGTTCCAAATACATGTATCCGTATAGGAGAAAACAGTGTGAAACCTAAAAATGAAAACGGTTACTGCAAACGAACGGTTTAACCTAGAAGAACGAAATTTGGTGAGCCAAGTGGTTTTGGTGTACTGATCATTACCTGAAAGAATCATCAAGATTGGGTGAAAAAATGTTTGCTGAGATTTCAGGGAACTCGTAGTTTTGGAAGCTTGGCAACCCCTTTCCATCAAAGTGATTTTCGCCAGTCTCTGCTTAGGGCTACATCAACAGCAAACAAACCATAGAGATAGAACTTGAAACTGCTCTATTGTGTCAAGTTTCAAAGAGCTAGCACAAACCGTCTTTGATTTAGAGTTCCAAATACATGTATCCGTATAGGAGAAAACGGAGTGAAACCTAAAAATGAAAACCGTTACTGCAAACGAATGGTTTAACCTAGAAGAACGAAATTTGGTGAGCCAAGTGGTTTTGGTGTACTGATCATTACCTGAAAGAATAATCAAGATTGGGTGAAAAAATGTTTGCTGAGATTTCAGGCAACTCGTAGTTTTGGGATGCTTGGCCACCCCTTTCCATCAAAGTGATTTTTGCCAGTCTCTGCTTAGGGCTACATCAACAGCAAACAACCCATAGAGATAGAACTTGATACTGCTCGATTGTGTCAAGTTTCAACGAGCTAGCACAAACCGTCTTTGATTTAGAGTTCCAAATACATGTATCCGTATAGGAGAAAACAGAGTGAAACCTCAAAATGAAAACGGTTACTGCAAACGAACGGTTTCACCTAGAAAAACTAAATTTGGTGAGCCAAGTGGTTTTGGTGTACTGATCATTACCTGAAAGAATCATCAATATTGGGTGAAAAAATGTTTGCTGAGATTTCAGGCAACTCGTAGTTTTTGGAAGCTTGGCAACCCCTTTCCATCAAAGTGATTTTCGCCAGTCTCTGCTTAGGGCTACATCAACAGCAAACAAACCATAGAGATAGAACTTGAAACTGCTCTATTGTGTCAAGTTTCCAAGAGCTAGCACAAACCGTCTTTGATTTAGAGTTCCAAATACATGTATCCCTATAGGAGAAAACAGAGTGAAACCTAAAAATGAAAACGGTTACTGCAAACGAACGGTTTCACCTAGAAGAACGAAATTTGGTGAGCCAAGTGGTTTTGGTGTACTGATCATTACCTGAAAGAATCATCACGATTGGGTGAAAAAATGTTTGCTGAGATTTCAGGCAACTCGTAGTTTTTGAAAGCTTGGCAACCCCTTTCCATCAAAGTGATTTTCGCCAGTCTCTGCTTAGGGCTACATCAACAGCAAGCAAACCATAGAGATAGAACTTGAGACTGCTCTATTGTGTCAAGTTTCAAAGAGCTAGCACAAACCGTCTTTGATTTAGAGTTCCAAATACATGTATCCCTATAGGAGAAAACAGAGTGAAACCTAAAATGAAAACGGTTACTGCAAACGAACGGTTTCACCTAGAAGAACGAAATTTGGTGAGCCAAGTGGTTTTGGTGTACTGATCATTACCTGAAAGAATAATCAAGATTGGGTGAAAAAATGTTTGCTGAGATTTCAGTCAACTCGTAGTTTTGGAAGCTTGGCCACCCCTTTCCATCAAAGTGATTTTCGCCAGTCTCTGCTTAGGGCTACATCAACAGCAAACAACCCATAGAGATAGAACTTGATACTGCTCTATTGTGTCAAGTTTCAAAGAGCTAGCACAAACCGTCTTT
>NW_027525728.1:0-16374 GCF_052094955.1 Ictidomys tridecemlineatus | reverse complement strand
TGAGTGAGATCCTACTCAAAACAACAGTGTACAGGGGCTGGGACATGGCTCTTTTGCCCACTTGTCCAGCACAGGGAAGGCCCAGTACTACAATCTCCGGCTGGTGGCAGAGGGTTGCTGTAACTCCACACACAGCCGGGTGTCAGGATGCAGAGCAGGTACAGAGGTGACGTGCCACCCTGCATTTGGCATGGCCACAGGCTTAGCTCCCTGAGCCTGGAACTCTGTGGTGGAGGCCATCACTGACCCCAGGGCAGGGGGCCACTGTGGAACTGGACTCCAGTTCAGGCCCGATTGTGCCCCGTGGGGCCTGCAGAGCGGCTGCCCATGGTTGCGTGGCCTGCAGTGGCTCCCTGAGACCATCAGAGGACACCTCTTGGGCCATCCCTGTGACGGCTTAGGCCATGCTTCCCCTGCCCACTGGGTCCTCCATGCCCTTGTGGGGCCCTTTAAGCCTGAGAGAGGGGTTGCGGGGTTGAGCAATGGTATTGCAGGACCTGGGCAGGACCCACCTAAGAGTTTCTGAGACTTCTGAGACTCTCTGAAGGGCATGGGAGGCAGGGGACACATTCACATACACCCAGAGCCACCAGAGCCACTCTGATCCAGAGCCACATCCCCTCCTCCCCCTGGACCCAAACTTTACCCCACCCCCGCCTGCCCAGTAGGGTGTAGGGCCCAGTGGCCAAGGGGAGCCCGAGAGCCCAGGACGTGTCCTGACAGGAGAGCAAGCCACAGGTGGTGGTGGGGGAGGAAACCGCGTAGCCAAGTCAGGTGACCTCAGGGCCTCCGACACTCTGGACCCTGATGAAACGAGGTGGGGACCTGGCTCAGGGTGGCCTTGACCGTCGGCACAGGCCTGGGACCTGGGACAGTCTCCCTGCTGCAGGACTTGGCATCAGAAAGTCCCCATGGCTGGTCCAGGACGTCCCTTCCCGGCCCTGCTGGGACTGAACTCAGTCTTGGGGCGGCACCCAGAGTGCCAGCGACTGCTGAGGGCACCTGAAGACTCTGGCAGCACCTGGGGGTCTGTGACCCTGAGCCTGGCCCAGCCCTTCACTTTACAGATGGATAGTCTGGCATCCGGGGACCGGAAGGGACCACAGGCAGTCAGTGACAGCTCTCAAATACAGACCCCTGGACAAGTTCACAATCTCCGTGTCACCAGCCCCTTCTCCATGTGCTCAGAGGGGGCAGACGCCTATCCTGAGGGGCCAGTTTAGGAGGAGTCCTGAACAGGGCAGGGTGGCACTCAGACCAGGCCTCCCGAGTGCTCCCAGGGCTGCTGCTCCAGGTGACAGGCCCCAGGTACTGAGAGAAGCTGGGGGTCACAGTAAGTGGCCAAGCTGAGCTGGGCCCTGTACCGAGTGGGAAGAGGCAGCCCCAGCTCTGTCATTGTCACCCACCTCAATGGGCACTCTGCCCTCCTCCTAGGTGCTGCCTGCTCCCAAGAGGCACTTCTGCCCCCTGGTGGCAAAGACTGGTGCTTCCCCAAAGCTGTTTCCCAAGTCCCTCCTGCACCTGCTGCTGCAGTCTCTGCCCTTGGGGATGGAGGCAGGGCACAGGGAGCCATGAAGAGGGCCTGGCTCTGCCCCTGGGCCTATGCCAGGTCCCTGGGATGAATGGGGACAGTGACAGCACTGCCCTGTGAGGGCAATTCCCAAACATCGAGGGGGCTCCCAGGCTTGGGGACTGCTGCTGCTATGGCTGAACACTGGGAAGGGACCCTGAGCCAGGCTGCTGATGCTGGGTGAGCCCACAGCACCACAGGGACCCCAGCATCAGTGACTCTAGGCTGGTGTCCCCGTGTGTCCTGCTCTGGGCACCTACTCTCAGTGTGTGTCTCTAGGTCAGTGTGCAGGGCAGATGGGCATCCATCAGGCCCAGCAGAAGTGACAAATGGGGGTCTCATGGGCTCTGTGCCAAGCCTAGGGTGGGGGGTGGAGCTGGCACCAGTGCTGGGTGGGCTCTGCCCTAAGGCTACACCACAGGGGATGTCCCCTCTGGTGGCCCCAAGCCAGCACCAGCTTTCTCACACACACTGGAGGTGAGCCGCTTGCTTGAGCTGTGGGCTGGCAGCAGAAAGTGGCAGAGCTGCCAACTGCCGTTGGTGACAATGGCATCTCACTAGCACCTGCATGCTAGCAAGTGCTCCACCCCTGAGCTGCACCCCAGCCTGGTACTGCTTTTACTGAGCACATACTGCATGCAGGCCCTGTTCTAGGTAGAGGGGGAACAAGAAAGACGGGGTGTCTGTAGCCTTAGCTGAGCACACAGCCCCATCCTCTCTCTGCCATTGGTACCTTGTCCACAGCTTCCTCAACCCCTGGGCAGCCCAGAGGCTTGGGGACAAATAGGTCTTCCCTCTCCCAGCTGAGCCCCAGGACCCCACGGCCCCCCAAGCCCAGCAGGCCTGAGCTTGCCCCTCCCCCTCCCCCTCCCTCATTTCTGCTCCAAGTCCTGGGTGGGGTGAGTGAGGGGTTGTCACCTGCAGAGGGGACATCCTAACCTCATAAAGGCAGACCCTCCAGGCTCTTCAAGTCTCGTTTCCCATCTGTAAATAAGGCTGAGAACATCCAGTTTTCATCTTTTTAAAATTTTTTGGGGACCAGGGATTGAACCGAGGGGTGCTTAACCACTGAGCCACATCCCCAGCCTTTTCATGTTTTATTTTGAGGCAGGTTCTCACTAAATTGCTGAGGCTGGCCTCGAACTTGCCATCCTCCTGCCATAGCCTCCTGAGCCACTAAGATGAGAGGTGTGTGCCACTGCACTGGCTTGAACACCCTGTTTCCAAAGACCCTCCAGGGCGGGTGTTTCACAACCAGATGCGGGTCCATCAACAGATGGCCCAGGTACGCAGGCTCCTATCAGCTGGAGCAGGAATCCCACAGACCAGGTCTGCTCCTGCCCCGCCACTGCCTGCAGCACCCTGCCTCGCAAACCCAGCACTCAGCCACCTCCCGCCCAGCGAGTTGTGCCAGGACCCAGCCAGCGCGAGCCCAGCGTACGAGAAGCTCTTTTCTCTGGTCAGCATCAGGGACAGAGGCCATGCTAGCAGAAAGCTGGGGGGAAATCCAGACCAGCCCCACGCAGGGTCTGACCCTGCAGCCTGCAGTCTGGAGAACACCTGCCAGCTGGCCTGGCACCCCAGGCCGAATCCAGACAAAATGGCCCACCTGGCGGCTGACCCCTGGGCTCAGACCTCTGCCCTGCAGTGGGTTGATCTGTTGAAGTCCCACCTTCTGGGGCTTGAGATGTGACTTTATTGGGATGTAGGGTCTCTGCAGGTGTCCTCAGGCTAAGATGAGGTCATGCTGGAGCAAGGCAGGTCCTAACACAGTGACCGATGTCCTTACAAGAAAGGCACGGAGATGCAGAGACCAGAGGTCAGGCCTCGTGATGATGGGGGTGGACATGTGAGAGTCACAGTGACCAGCCAGGACACCCAGGGGCGCAGCCTGGGGCGGAGGAGGGGAGGAAGGGCCCTGGCTCTGCCAGCGCCTCGCTGTCTGACTCCCACCTCCGCAGCGTGAGAAGGCGAGCTCCTGTCCGTGTCCTAGGAGGCAAGCACATGGCTTTCCTCCAACAAGGGCTGCACGCCCCTGCCTGGCTGTGGCCCCAGGAAACCTGCAGCCACCCAACACGCCACACACTGGAGACCCCTCGCGTCCCCACCCCTGCATTCTGCGGCAGGGAAGCACAGCTCCAGGCAGCGGGCAGCAGGCGCTCACCCTGCCACCTTAGCTCTGAACACCGGCCAGCTCGCACACAGGGCCCCCTCCTGGCCTGGACTCCTCCAGCAGCAGCGGCCCCATTCCTGGTCTGCAGTGCTGGGGGTGGACCAGGGAACTCAACACGGAGCCCAGCCCCAGCCCTCTCTATTGGTGTGTTGAGACAGGGTCTCACTGACTTACCCAGGCTGGCCTCGAACTCGCAGTCCTCCTGCCTGGCCTCTAAAGTCCCTGGGATCACATGTGTCCCTGCGCCCACCAGGCCCGTTCCCATGCCCACTGGGCAGACACGTGGGGCCAAGCTGCACTGGGCAGGCGCAGGGCTGGCAGGACGCGGGCCCGCCTTCCTGCCCTAAGTCCCCAGGGCCCCTTCCCTGCCTGCAGCCTTTCCCAGAAGAATCCTTGGAAAGAAGGACACTGCTTAGGAAGCCAGAGCCCAGGCTGGCGCTGCCCCTGGACGAGGAGCCGGCCACCCGTGCGCCCGGTTGGTGTGGGATCGGGCCTTAAGTCTTTCTCTTGGCGATTTTTCATTACATCCCCACAGCCCTCGACAGGCAGCGCCGTTCCCACCAGGAACCCAAGAACAGCCACGCCAGGTCTGGCGCGCTCTCGTAGACTAAGCTCAGGGTTGTCGGGGGCTGCTCTTGGGTCATTTGGCCTGCCGATCCCCATATGGAAGCTCCCCAAGATGGCATTTAGCATGCCAGGCCCCTGGCGAAGAGAGCGGGCCATGTCACAGGGTGGGGAGGGCCTGGAGTCCCCCGCAGGTGTGGAGTGAGCAAGAGCTGCAGCGGGGTTCCCTGGAGGGGCTGCAGGTGGGGGTGGGGCTGGCTGGGCCCCGCCCCCATGGGGTGGGAGGAGCGACCCCAGTGTGCCCCTCACTGAGGTCCACCTCTGCCCAGCCCAGGCTGCAGTCTCAGCCCAAGCCACTGAGGCAGACGCTGAGGGTCTCAATCCTGAGGTCACTTGCAGAGTCACAGGCTGGGGAGAGGCAGAGTCAGGACTGGCTTCAGAGTCCCAGTTCCAGCCTCCCAGATGGTCAGGTGTCCACCCGAGTCCTGACGGTGGCCCAGGCCTTGCCTGCCTGAGACCTGGGCAGAGATGGCTGGGCTTGGACTCTGCCGCGCTTTCCCTGGGTATCTGCAGCCTCCTGCCCCCTCCATCCTGCAGGCCTGGGCTCAGGACCCTCCCAACCCAGCCTCCCTGGCTCCTGCTGGCGTCCACCTTCGCGTGGATCCAGAGTGGCCCTGCCCTGTCTACTCGCGGGCTCTGGGCCAGGTCCTCTGCCTGAGCGTTGGCTCTGTTTCCAAATTGGCGTCCCAGTCCTCACAGCCTGGGCACAGCCTCCCGTTCTGTCCTCTGCCTCTGACCTCCAGGCCCTGCTGCCCCCTCACTTTCCACCTGCTTCCCGCCAGGCTTTGCCCAGGCCCTGTCCTGCCCACACCTTGGCCTGCTCTTCCTCCAGCGGGCGATCAGCCCTTCAGGGTAACCGTGATAGAGGGCAGCGAGAGCCTGGGGGACCTCACCACTCGGGCACCGCCTGCGTGGGCGGACGACCTCTGTGTCACGTGCTGCGGTCTCCCCGTCTACAGAATGGGGGTCCAGGAAACCCCGCCCAGGTGCCGGCCAGGTGTGCCTGTGTTCAGGGGTGGGTGCTCCCTCCTCAGAAGACACTCAGAGGCCTCTGGACGGAGCTCCTGCACCAGGCACCAGAGAGAGCCAAACGGAGTCGCTGGAGCTGAAGTCCCAGGCCACCCAGGCTCCCAGCCGGGAGCTGTGCACCTGAGCTCAGCAGAGGCAGAGGCAAGAGCCAAGCCCCAACGAGCCACTCCAGCCGCAGGACGAGGAAGTGCCCCTGCCCCAGGCTCCACAAGGACTGTCAACCCTCTTTCAGTCAACCCTGCTCCTGCTTCCCTGGGCCCTCTGTGCCCAGCACGGCCCAGCGGGGACTCCATATGATGGAATGCAGTGCTGCCAGATCCTAGACCCCGAAGAAAGACCAGTTAAGGTCCTCAGACGTGTTGAAACTTTGTCTTTTAACTCCAGTGTCACAAACTAGCCTACCCACCCTTCCAGGGTGGCCTCTGGTCTCCCGTGCCCAGGAGTCAACTTGCCCTGGGCCTCCAATGGGGAGGCAGCCCTCCCCCCTGCCTGCCTCCTCCCTCCCTCCACTGGTGGTAGGGCCTTGGGACTGTGCTTGCCTCCCCCCGGGACTGGGTGCCATGCGGCTGTGTGCAGAGGAGGGAGGTGCACAGGCCTCAGCTCCCCACCCACCCACCTGCCCCTGCAGGGCCCTTCCTGTGCCCCAGCTGCCTCCAGCCTCCCTTCCACCCTGGCCAGCTGGGCTCCTCCTGCCACCTGCACATTTTCCACCTGCCTGCTTCCCTGCCCCCACCCTCAGCCTCACCCCTCACCCACTGGAACAGAGACACCTTCTCCTGTCCCCTCCTGGAGCAAAACTCCAGGAAAAGTTTATGTCCCCACTTCCCCAGCAGGGTTGCTGTCCTGGTCACCATGACCCCAGGGTGACAAATCCAGGGGTCTGAGCTCAGTCCCAAGACACACCCAGACCTGGAGCCAGCTCTGAGAGTCTTTGTTTACCCCACTTCTCTGTGCTGGAACTTCTCTGGGAATGACTGTCACATGCTGCCAGATGCCTGAAGGGTGCACCAAGGGACAGGCCCTGCATTATTACTCAAAGGTCCAACAGGAATTCCAGAGCACATCAGGGTTTCTGATAAGGGGTGGAAGATCTGCAGATGTGGGATGAGTCACAGGCGGTCGGTGAAGGGGGGTGCTGGATTCCCGCCACTGCAGAGATGACCCACCGGCCAGGCTCTGGACAGACCTGGGAAGACGCAACAGGAGGGCCGTTCTTATACAGCATCTTATCAGGAGAGCCAGCCGGTGGCCCCCACCTGTGATCCCAGATGCTCAGGAAGCTGAGGCAGGAGGATCACAAGCTCCAGGCCAGCCTGGATGACTTAGCAAGACCCTGTCTGAAAATAAAAACTAGAAGATCAGTGGTAGAGCAACCCTGGGTTCAATCCCCAGTCCTGGGGGCGGAAATCAAGAGAATCGGCTAGCCTGAAAACTCCTACCTCCTGGGAGTGCCAGAGCAATATCCCTGTTAAGACTGAACCAATGTCGCTGGGCAAAATGGCGCACACCTGTAATCCTAGTGGCTCAGGAGGCTGAGACTGGAGGATCTCGAGTTCAAAGCCAGCCTCAGCAACAGTGAGGCACTAAGCAACTCAGTAAGACCCTGTCTCTAAATAAGATACAACATAGGGCTGGGGACGTGGCTCAGTGGTTGAGTGCCCCTGAGTTCAATCCCTGGTATCCACCCCGCACATACACAAAAAAAGACTATACCAACGTCATGATGCAGGCTAATATTATCGCCGAGGCTAATACATCCCAGGATGCCTACAGCGTACGTGATCTAACACCACAATACCAAGTGTGCCGTGAGCCTGCGTCACGCAGACACAGGGGTGGAGGCTCCATCTCGGTGCCTGGGTAAATGAGCCCTTCCTGCGCCCTTGCAGCAGCCCCACGGGGTAGACCCTGCTGCTTCTGCCCACTTCAGATGAGCAGAGCAGGGCTCCCCTCCGAGGAGCTGGTTCCAGCCGCAGTCCACCAAGAGCCTGCCCTTCCTCTCCCGTGCTGGGACAGGGTGCATGTTGTTAACTCGGTGCCCGCTGGCTGCACTCTGTAACAGCTAAGCTGCAGGAAAACCTTGCCAACTGAGAACCTGCTGCATGTAGTGAAAGAGCAGGCCTCGCGGACAGCGCAGGGCAGGGGGCACTGGCTCGCCCAGCTCTGCGTAGATCACGGGCCTCCGTCGGTGCAGCCTGAGAGGAACCCACTGCCGGCCCAGAAGGAAGTGGGGACTGTGCCCGGAAGCTGTGGCCACAGGTCACAATGATCCAGGGTCTGCAGAGCCTAAACCAACTGACACAGGGTAGCCCTGGTGCTTACCCTAGGCTGCCGAGCAGAGCAATGACCAAAAGCCCCTGGGCTGGGCGGAGCGCACCCGAGGCAGGGTTTGACCCCAGCATCAACACACATAAAAATGGAATCCTGGAAGGGGTGCCTGCCAGGGACCAGGATTCCCCCAGACAGCACTGCCGGAAACAGTCCCCATGAGGCACGGAGACTGCCGTGGCCCAAGTACCGGAGCCAAGGCCCCAAGAACTGCAGCTGGGAATCCAAACACAACCAGACAGGATGGAAGTCGGCGCCTGTGCAGGGGCTTCGGGGCGTGGCCTTATCATGGTGCCCCTCCAGGAGAAAGGCTGGTGCTCGGGGACGGGGCCCTGGCACGGGGCCTGCCAGCCCCAGGAAGCTACCACCTGTGCCAAGCCAAGGAAGAGCCGGGAGGAGGGCGCCCCCCACGGCCTCGGCCTGAGTCCCTGGCCCACGTCCCTGTCTCTCCCTGGGTGTCCTGCAGTTTGTGTAAACGGCCCAGCAACATAGGTAGTGTCCCCGCGTCAGGACACACTTGTCCCTGCTACACCTCTGATGCCTTCTCCTCCCCTTCAGAAAGCCAGGCCCAGAGGCCGCTGGGGATTGTCTGGTCACGATGACCACTTGCTGTCCATTTCAAGACGTGGAGACCTGTGCGCAGGGGTGGGACATGTGGGGCCACCCAGGGCCGGCCTGTCCAGGCACAGGAGACGGGACGCTCCCGAGGCCCAGCAGGGCTGGTGCGGGCACCACCTCTCTGCCCGTGCTCTGGGGGCACCCTGTGAGGCCCCAGATTCCACCAGCGTTTTTCTGACAAGGAAACCAAGACTCAGAGGAGAAGGTGACCTGGTCCTGATGCAGGGGGGTAAGTGACAGGTGCCAGGACCCAAGCCTGGCTGTGACCAAGCCACAGGCCAAGCACTGTCTCGGCCGCCTCCGCCCCCAGCCTCAGTCATCCCAGCGCTTCTCCTCCACCAGCAGAGCGCCCGCCAAGCCCAGCCTGGGTCCAGGGCTGTCGCCCGGGGAGCCCCTTCCCAGGGACAGAGGGTAGCAAGGCGAGGACACGGAGGGGACTGGAGAGGGAGGAGGAGGCTGAGACTCAGAACGTCACGTCACACAGGCGAAGGTGGGAGTCACCCTCCGGCCTCCTGACACCCCACCAGCTGTACCCCGTCTGCAGCTGTGAACCCCCGACCTGCCCAGCTTAGGGGAGGCCCATGGCTGGAGTGGACCCCTGCACTTGAGAGCTGGCCTGGGCTGGAGCCGAGGGCGCTGGGCACTCAGGTGAGGGAAGACGCGGGGCAGCACGAGGCGGCCAGCCAGGCCCGCGGAAGGACTGATCCTGGAGGAATGCCCACCCCGCTGTCTCCCACCTGGCGCTGCTGTTGCCAGAGAGCACCCCCCCCCCCCGTGATGACACGCCTCCGCGGGCTGCATAGAGGGCAGAAGTGAGAGGCAGGGCCATCGGGGCCCTCTCCTAGGGACGTGGCCTGAAGTTCTGGGGTCCCAGCTGAGAACCAGCCCTGCCCAGCCTGCCTCCAACCCGGGCTCCTGCACCCCATCAGCTTGACCCTTCGCCCCACTGCTGAGCGTGGCTGAGGATCCCACCAGCCACTGTGGTCGGAGCAGATGACAGGGGGCTGCAGAGGACCAGCATGGTCCTGAGCTACGGCTCTGACCAAGGACAGACAAGCCCTCTTCACTTGGAGATGAGCTCAACAGCAGGTGGCCAGCGCCCATCCAGACCCGGAGGCCCACTCCGCTCCCAGTGGTCCTTGGGCAAGGCGCCCATCTCCCAGACGGAGGGACTGAGGCTGGGAGAACACGGCCCTGGAAGGCAGGGGTGGGGCGACTGCCCGCAGGGGCAGGACCTGAGGCTGGCTGGGCCCACCCACCGGCAGGAGCCCCTGAGGCCACAGGTGCCTGAGGTGACCCACAGGTCACCTGCAGCAGGAGCTGGCGAGTGGACACAGCACCTGCCCTCCCCTGGGGTGCTGGGCATGGGGGTTGGCTTTGCTCAGCCACCTGGCCTGGGCTGCTGAGGGGCTTCTCAGTGCCAGTTCTGGCAATGACTGTTTTGTGTCCCCGAGGCCTGGCTCAGGCGCAGGTGCAGGGGTGGGGCCCGAGCAGTCACTTCTGCTCCTGGCCTCTGTTCCAGCCCACAGGGGTCTCCCCAGACTCAGGGGCAGGTGACAGGAAGAGGCTCTCCTGGGCTTCGCTGCAGAGATGGGGCCAGCGGTGGCCATGTGAGTGGGAGCACCCAGCCCCTGGCAGGAAGCCCAAGCCGTCAGCTCCCAGGGTGTCTAAGGGGAGAGGAAGGGGAACCAGGAGCCCCCTAAGGCCACCAGAATGAATGGAAGCAGAGGAAGACTTCCTGGTGAAAAGCACTGTCCCCGGAGGCCGGGCCCAGTCCATGTCCACACACTCGCCCTTCCCCTGCCTGGAATGACCCTGCCCTAAGCCTAATCGACTGGTCCACCCCTGTTCATCCTGCGACAGCCTGCTTGGGGGATCTGATCCACTGAAGCCTTCTGCATACGTGCACACAGCAGAATTTGGAAGCAACACTCCCCAGCCACCCACGGTGGGCACACAGCTGGGGAGGCTCAGAGAGGCCCTGGGACTCTGCAGAGGAGCTGTCCCTCCCCAGCTGGCTCCCGCTGTCGGTCGGGCTCCAGGCTGCTTGCCCCCGGCCACACCGAGCGCATGCTCGCAGGATTCCTGGCGGGGCCGTCGGCAGCCCCTCACCGAGAGGTGGGCAGGGGGCACCGGCACTCTGCCTGTCCTCCTGTGCCCGACACCTGCCTGCCCTGGGCTAGGCGCTGGATTCAGATCCCACCTCATCACGACAGTGGGCCTTCCTGGGCCTTCACAACAGCTCAGTGAGGAGGGCAGAGGGGTCCACACCTCGTCCATGGGCACATGGAGGCCGGCGGGACCCGTGGGGAAGGACGGGGGCCCTCGTGGGCCTGGCGGCCCGGTCCTCCTTCTTCCCCTCACTTTCACCTGCCCTCTGCCGACAGGGCGCCCTCAGCACCTCCCGTGCCAGGAGGGGACGTCTGAGCTGGGGACAGAGCCCTTCCCCTCCCCACCACCTCCAGGGAGGGACCTCTTGGCCTCAGGGCCAGCGGACCAGGGAAATGCCACTGACCTTGACCTCGCCTTCACGGAGGGCTTGTCCTTGGTTGGGCTGGCTCCTGTCCTACCTCCAGGGACAGCAGAGGATGCCTCACTGTCCTGGCCACGCCGCTCTGTGACCCCGGGGGGCAGAGGGACACCTCAGCCGGGGGGAGCAGGTCAATCCAAGGGCCAGGCTGTGCTGTCCTCTGTACCGTCTCCTAGCTCTGTCCCCTTGCTGGTCCTCACCCTGGGCCTTGGCTCCCGCAGGCTCCCACCTCCATGCTCTGGAGCCGAGGGCCTCTGAGGAGGGCAGCTGACCTGGTCTGCTCCCACTTGGTCCCTCGGGGGCCTCGCTGTCCCCGCCACTCAGTCCAAAAGGGCTCCACACAGCAGTGGCCTCTGGGCTCAGAGGCTGGTCTTCTCCAGCTGGCTGGCTCCGACTGAGTGTCCCCGCCCTCCGAGAGCTGGGCTGCGCTGACATCTGCTGGACTCTCTGGAAGGCCGCTCCGCTCACTGCTCACCAAGCCCCAGGGTCCCTAGAACCTGGTTGGCAAGGCCTGTGCAGCTCCAGGGGCTGGAGCCTCAGCTCAGGCTCCTGTCACACCAGCCCCGCCCGAGCTGGGAGGGGACCGTCACCGCCATCTGCAGACGGGGCAGGAGGAAGAGGAGAGGTGTCTCCTCAGTCCAGGAGCAGCTGGGGCACCGACATGCCTGTCCCTGGCCACTTCCCCTCTCTCTTGGCTGCTTGGTCACCACTAGGTGAGCGGCCTCCTGCCGTCTAGATGCGCTGCCTCACCTTGGCGCCACAGCCGCGGGGCCGGCCAGGGACTGCCCCCTCTGAGGCCAGAGCCAGGCAGGTCTCTCCTCCTTCAGGCCGGTTTGCCCTGGCATTTTGTCGCAGCAGTGGAGCTGGCCGGCACCAGGAGAGAGGCCTGGGGGCGGCTGGTGGGGTCCGGGCTGGAAGGACGGTGTGCTCTGGGGCACCAGGGCCTAGATGTGGGCCTGGCCCCAGTGGGGACTTGGAAATGACGGGCCACCCACGGGTTCCCCTGGTGCTGGTGTGTGGCCAACTCTTTCTCCTGCCCATGGCCACTGTGCCGGTGGCTCCCGGGACCTGAGCTTCCCCTCAGAACCCCGAGCACCTTAGGAAAAACCTCTACTGGAGCCAAGAGGAGCCAAGGCCCTCAGGCACTGGCTCCTGGTTATTTCCGGGGGGACCAACAAGAAGGGCTGCTGCCACTCTGGAAACCAGAGCCAGTTCCAAGGCCGATGTGTGCCTGCCAAGCATCAGGATGTGAGGACAGGACGGAGCTCAAGAAGCAGAGTTCATTCCCAGCCACGAATCTGAGAGTAAGCTCAGAGAGGCACAGCAACCTGCCTGAGGTCACACAGAGAGTATGCAGGCCCAATGGCTGAACATACCCCTCTCGTGTTCTGGGGGCTCCCCGTGCTCTATATGGCATAAGCTCCCTCACCGCTCCCCAGGCCCTGGAGCGCTGGCCCGTGGCCAGGGCACCCAGAATGTGTGTTATGAATGGCGACGGCCACGAGCCCTGCTGCTCTCCCATCGCGGCGTGGGAAGGAGCCATCTGCTGGTGTTGGTGCTACTCTAAAAATCAAAAGCACAACCTCGAGCCACAGCAATGTCACACCAGGGAGGCGGACAGCTGGTCCTGACTCTGGGCTAGAACCGGGTGGGCTCCCAAGGGACAGGCCTTGGTCAGACGGACACCCCTCGAATCTCCACATGGCCACTAACAGCCCCGAGACCTGGACACCCGGCACCCCACAGGAGCCTCGGTGTCCCCACCACTGGACAGAGAAGTACACGGACTTACCTCGTGGGGTGTCCACAGGACTCAGGGGGTGGGATGCTGTAGGGGTGCAGCCAGGCCCCCGCCTCTCCTCCCTGCACCCTGGCCAAGGCTGCACTGTCCCCTGGTGAGGTCCGAGGCCACCTGGCCTTGTGGAAGCCAATGGCTTACACATTATGTGGCTTCCACGTGGCCAAGGGGCAGAGGGGCCAGGAGAGGGGCGGGTGGCTCCCGGGGCACCCTGTGACTCAGCAGAACTCAGCGAGGCCACAGGCCCAGGGTGGCAGCCGCCCCCAGCTGTGTCCTGGGCAGGGAAGCCCAGCCGCCCGAGCTCCTGGTAAATATTTTATTGCTGCTCACGGAGTAGTCCCCAGAGAGGAGCCTGCAGTCCAGCCCACGGAGCACCCCTTCCTGTCTGCATGGAAGGACACACGGGGAGGCCCGGGGACCAGGACCAGGCCACCCAGTCCTGCCCAGTGACTTCAGGCCAGCTCGGCAGCCCCCCTGGAGCCCCCGTACCTGTGCCGTGGATGGAGAGCCCCACTCCTCTGCATCCCCAAGACTCCAGCCTCTGCCCCCTGGCCTGCTGTCCCGTCCTCCCTCCCCCAGGAAGCCAGGAGACCCAGGCGCAAGCCCAGCCCTTGCCTGTCTCCTCTGTGTGACCCTGGGCAGGCCCCTGCCCCCTTGGAGCCTGGCTCTATGATGGAGCTAAGGGCCCCCTTCCTGGGCCAAGTGAGGCTGATAATGAGGGTGGGGTTCTGGCTGCTTGCAGAACCCCACACTTCAGCTGGGGGGATGGGGCTCAAGTAATGGTGACCACACAACAGCAGCCACAGCCCCACCAGAACAAGGGCCGGAAGCCACCGGCCACGTGCCCGGTGCCCACGTGCCCGGTGCCCATGTCCCAGGTGCCCACGTCCCAGGCCCTCGCTGGGCCTCCCAGGGCCTGGAATGCCACGTTTGTGCTCCCGTCTGATGGCAGAGCAGAAGATGAGAGGCAGTGGCAGGCCCTGCCGAGGTCACACAGCGTTCCACTGTCCACCTAGGGGCCCTCCAGAGGGGCACGTCCGGGGGCACGGTGACAGGACAGGGTACTGTGCAGCTGCGATTTAGGATCACCATGATTTAGGAGCCTGCGGGCTGCCGGGTGAGGCTTGCGCCACAGGGAAAGCAGCAGCCACCTTGTCACAGCCGTGGTGTCACAAGGAGGTGGTGACCCCAGGCAGAGACATCCCCCCTCAGCACGTGCTCACTGAGAGGCTGCAAAGGGATAACAGAAATGCCACTGTCCAGGGAGCGAGGCCACCGGCGGCCCCCGAGCCTGGGGTCCTCCCCAGGCGTCACACAGCCACAGTGGCTTTACCATTCGTTTCTCCTAGAAACAGGATGGGTCCCCCAGGATTCACTGAGCACCTACTGTGTGCCCTGCTTGCCTAGAGTGGTCTCCCCCTCACCCTCAGGTCTGGTCTGAGGGGGACAGGATGGGCAGCTGCTGGGACGGATGTGAGGGCCACTCTGCTGACTCCGACCCAGCGGGGCACAGCGGAGCTCTGCCCCCTTCTTCCACGTGGTGTCTGCGGCGCAGGGACCACTGCCACCACCTGCCCACGCCCTAGAGCGCCGCGTGGCGGTGAGCTCCCCGCTGGGGACTGGAACTCTGGTCTCACAGTACTGAACGGGGCCTTGCTCCAGGCTGGGCCCACTCTTGCCCCGCATCTTGGGCCTGGGTTCTTCTGTGGGTACCAGGGCGGACGGGCAGATTATTCTGGAGAAACTGCCTTTGCAACCTGATAATGTCCTTAGCCAGCCAGCTGATGGCATGCAGGCACAGCCTGAAGAACCTTCCAGAAAATGAGCAGGCTTACACTGGCCTCTGAGGAGCCCGGGGTGCCCTGAATGATGGCTTCTTAGCATGTGTCCCCACCCTCCAGCTTGCCTCTGGGGGGGACAGTGGCTACTTGCACACCTGGTGCCAGGGACACCCAAGTGCAAGCCCAGCCCTTGCTCTTGCTTATCTCCATGCAGCCACTTGGTCTCTCTGGGCCTCAGTCTTCCCCTCTGTTAATGGGGCATGTCCCCCCAGGGCACCCCCTGGGCTGGCCAGCTGGAAGCCTCCAGGCCTGGCGCACGCTGGGTGTTCAGCAGATAGCAACCCCCACCTCCAGGGGGAGCCCACGCTGTGGGGTCAGAAGTGAGCGGATGCCCTCTGTGCTGCGTGACTGTCTTTTACAAAGGGACATGTCCTGTGCCCTCCTGCATGCCCCAGCATGTAGAGAGCCTCAGGACACAAGAGCACACTCCTCCTCTGTCCCCACCGCTCTGGGGTGAGGTGCAGAGCCGGGCATCCATGGAGGCTGCCCTGTGCCCTGAGGCCTGCTGTACAGAGGCGGGTACCGACACTGACGCTGACCCCAACCCAGCAACATGCTCTTCCTATTTTATTTTGAGATGGGGTCTCACCATGTTGCTCAGCTGGCCTTGAATCTGCCATCCTGCTGCCTCACCACCTCCCCCCCAGTAGCTGGGGTTACAGGTGTGTGCCACTGTGCTGGGCACAAGACTCAACGCTGCTGCAACTCTGTGCCACTCCAGACGGGGCTGCCAGAGCCTGTCCCCATAGCACCGCCTCACTGCTTCATGAACAGGATGCTCCTGCCAGGGCTGTCCCAGCACCTGACATGGCACCACCTGATTCTCGTGACAACCCTATGAGACAGCTGCTGCCACCATCATCATTTTGTAGACAGGAAAAAAGGCAGAGGATGGGGATCGTGTCAAGACCACACAGCAGAAGAGGCGGGGTGCACTCAAACTTGGGTGGCCTCAGGACTTGCACCCTCAATCACCAGGGCTGTCTGTCCCAACCCAAATTCTGCACGAGAGGACAGTGGCCTCCCAGGGCAGGTGGGCTGGACTCTGTATGGCACACTTGTCCCTCCCCAGCTCCCAAAGCTCCCTGCTCTGGGCCAACTGGCTGAGAGTCTGAGGCCAGAAGTTCTCCAAGGATTGGGATTTCCAAAGTCACCAAGAAATAAGCTCTCCACAGAGTTCAGAGACCCGGGCCAGCAGGCACAGTGCACACCGGCCCCCTCCCCACTCCTGGGAGGCTGAAGCAGGAGAATGGCTTCAGCCCACGAGCCTAAGGCCAGCCTGGGCAACCCAGCGAGACCCCTCTCGAAGAAAAAGTGCCCCCCTCACTATCCCACCAGCTGCTCCTCCACCAAGAGGGCAGGGCCACAAGAAAAAGGGGATGTTGTATTGTCACCAGGAAGCCACCTCCTTGCTCCACCAAACCCTGTCTTCACAGTGGCCCAAGCTTCTCATTCACATCCCATCTCCAACCTGGGAGATGGCCAGTCATGCTGGACACAGGACCCCTGGGGCTGGCCTGGGCTTCAGGGGTGGGACGCCTGACCCTGCTGTCTGACCCTGGGGCTGCTGTTGCCACCCTCTGACCTGTCCCACTCTGAAGCCACATGGCATCTGTGGCCGGCCTTCTCTTGCAAGGTGACTGGGGGCCGCCTTGCCATCTGCCAGGCCCGGAGGTCTTGGTAAGGGAGGGAGCGGGCAACTGTTCCTGTCCCCAGGCCTGCCGTGAGCCAGGAAGCTGGCAGCACACCACGCCACCAGCCACAGCTCGGTGTCCCCAGGCAGCTCCGCTCACCAGCCCCAGGCCTTTTAAGCATCCATTAGAAACAAAAGGGCCGCAGCCCGGAGCCTCCCCTCGGCAGAGG
>NW_027525727.1:0-16386 GCF_052094955.1 Ictidomys tridecemlineatus | reverse complement strand
TCCAAAGAACTACGAGTTGCCTGAAATCTCAGCAAACACTTTTTCCCCAATCTTGATGATACTTTCAGTAATGATCAGTACACCAAGCCCACTTGGCTCGCCAAATTTCGTTCTTCTAGGTGAAACCGTTCCTTGGCAGTAACCGGTTTCATTTTGAGGTTTCACTCTGTTTTCTCCTATAGGGATACATGTATTTGGAACTCTAAATCCAACACGGTTTGTGCTAGCTCTTTTGAAACTTGACACAATAAAGCAGTTTCAAGTTCTATCTCTATGGTTTGTTAGCTGTTGATGTAGCCCAAAGCAGAGACTGGCGAGAATCACTTTCATGGAAAGGGCCTGCCAAGCTTCCAAAGAAGTACGAGTTGCCTGAAATCTCAGGAAACACTTTTTCACCCAATCTTGATGATACTTTCAGGCAATGATCAGTACACCAAGCCCACTTGGCTCGCCAAATTTCGTTCTTCTAGGTTAAACCGTTCGTTGGCAGTAACCGGTTTCATTTTGAGGTTTCACTCTGTTTTCTCCTATAGGGATACATTTATTTGGAACTCTAAATCCAACACGGTTTGTGCTAGCTTTTTGAAACTTGACACAATAAAGCAGTTTCAAGTTCTATGTCTATGGTTTGTTTGCTGTTGATGTAGCCCTAAGCAGAGACTGGCGAGAATCACTTTCATGGAAAGGGCTGCCAAGCTTCCAAAGAACTACGAGTTGCCTGAAATCTCAGCAAACACTTTTTCACCCAATCTTGATGATACTTTCAGGTAATGATCAGGACACCAAGCCCACTTGGCTCGCAAATTTCGTTCTTCTAGGTTAAACCGTTCCTTGGCAGTAACCGGTTTCATTTTGAGGTTTCAGTCTGCTTTCTCCTATAGGGATACATGTATTTGGAACTCTAAATCCAACACGGTTTGTGCTAGCTCTTTGAAACTGACACAATAAAGCAGTTTCAAGTTCTATCTCTATGGTTTGTTTGCTGTTGATGTAGCCCTAAGCAGAGACTGGCGAGAATCACTTTCATGGAAAGGGCCTGCAAAGCTTCCAAAGAACTACGAGTTGCCTGAAATCTCAGCAAACACTTTTTCACCCAATCTTGATGATACTTTCAGGTAATGATCAGTACACCAAGCCCACTTGGCTCGCCAAATTTTCGTTCTTCTAGGTTAAACCGTTCCTTGGCAGTAACCGGTTTCATTTTGAGGTTTCACTCTGTTTTCTCCTATAGGGATACATGTATTTGGAACTCTAAATCCAACACGGTTTGTGCTAGCTCTTTGAAACTTTACACAATAAAGCAGTTTCAAGTTCTATCTCTATGGTTTGTTTGCTGTTGATGTAGCCCTAAGCAGAGACTGGCGAGAATCACTTTCATGGAAAGGGCCTGCCAAGCTTCCAAAGAACTACGAGTTGCCGAAATCTCAGCAAACACTTTTTCACCCAATCTTGATGATACTTTCAGGTAATGATCAGTACACCAAGCCCACTTGGCTCGCCAAATTTCGTTCTTCTAGGTGAAACCGTTCCTTGGCAGTAACCGGTATCATTTTGAGGTTTCACTCTGTTTTCTCCTATAGGGATACATGTATTTGGAACTCTAAATCCAACACGGTTTGTGCTAGCTCTTTGAAACTTTACACAATAAAGCAGTTTCAAGTTCTATCTCTATGGTTTGTTTGCTGTTGATGTAGCCCTAAGCGGAGAACTGGCGAGAATCACTTTCATGGAAAGGGCCTGCCAAGCTTCCAAAGAACTACGAGTTGCCTGAAATCTCAGCAAACACTTTTTCACCCAATCTTGATGATACTTTCAGGTAATGATCAGTACACCAAGCCCACTTGGCTCGCCAAATTTCGTTCTTCTAGGTGAAACCGTTCCTTGGCAGTAACCGGTTTCATTTTGAGGTTTCACTCTGTTTTCTCCTATAGGGATACATGTATTTGGAACTCTAAATCCAACACGGTTTGTGCTAGCTCTTTGAAACTTGACACAATAAAGCAGTTTCAAGTTCTTTCTCTATGGTTTGTTTGCTGTTGATGTAGCCCTAAGCAGAGACTGGCGAGAATCACTTTCATGGAAAGGGCCTGCCAAGCTTCCAAAGAACTACGAGTTGCCTGAAATCTCAGCAAACACTTTTTCACCCAATCTTGATGATACTTTCAGGTAATGATCAGTACACCAAGCCCACTTGGCTCGCCAAATTTCGTTCTTCTAGGTGAAACCGTTCCTTGGCAGTAACCGGTTTCATTTTGAGGTTTCACTCTGTTTTCTCCTATAGGGATACATGTATTTGGAACTCTAAAGGAAACACGGTTTGTGCTAGCTCTTTGAAACTTGACACAATACAGCAGTTTCAAGTTCTATCTCTATGGTTTGTTTGCTGTTGATGTAGCCCTAAGCAGAGACTGGCGAGAATCACTTTCATGGAAAGGGCCTGCCAAGCTTCCAAAGAACTACGAGTTGCCTGAAATCTCAGCAAACACTTTTTCACCCAATCTTGATGATACTTTCAGGTAATGATCAGTACACCAAGCCCACTTGGCTCGCCAAATTTCGTTCTTCTAGGTGAAACCGTTCCTTGGCCAGTAACCGGTTTCATTTTGAGGTTTCACTCTGTTTTCTCCTATAGGGATACATGTATTTGGAACTCTAAATCCAACAAGGTTTGTGCTAGCTCTTTGAAACTTGACACAATAAAGCAGTTTCAAGTTCTATCTCTATGGTTTGTTAGCTGTTGATGTAGCCCAAAGCAGAGACTGGCGAGAATCACTTTCATGGAAAGGGCCTGCCAAGCTTCCAAAGAAGTACGAGTTGCCTGAAATCTCAGCAAACACTTTTTCACCCAATCTTGATGATACTTTCAGGCAATGATCAGTACACCAAGCCCACTTGGCTCGCCAAATTTCGTTCTTCTAGGTTAAACCGTTCGTTGGCAGTAACCGGTTTCATTTTGAGGTTTCACTCTGTTTTCTCCTATAGGGATACATTTATTTGGAACTCTAAATCCAACACGGTTTGTGCTAGCTTTTTGAAACTTGACACAATAAAGCAGTTTCAAGTTCTATGTCTATGGTTTGTTTGCTGTTGATGTAGCCCTAAGCAGAGACTGGCGAGAATCACTTTCATGGAAAGGGCCTGCCAAGCTTCCAAAGAACTACGAGTTGCCTGAAATCTCAGCAAACACTTTTTCACCCAATCTTGATGATACTTTCAGGTAATGATCAGTACACCAAGCCCACTTGGCTCGCCAAATTTCGTTCTTCTAGGTTAAACCGTTCCTTGGCAGTAACCGGTTTCATTTTGAGGTTTCACTCTGTTTTCTCCTATAGGGATACATGTATTTGGAACTCTAAATCCAACACGGTTTGTGCTAGCTCTTTGAAACTTGACACAATAAAGCAGTTTCAAGTTCTATCTCTATGGTTTGTTTGCTGTTGATGTAGCCCTAAGCGGAGACTGGCGAGAATCACTTTCATGGAAAGGGCCTGCCAAGCTTCCAAAGAACTACGAGTTGCCTGAAATCTCAGCAAACACTTTTTCACCCAATCTTGATGATACTTTCAGGTAATGATCAGTACACCAAGCCCACTTGGCTCTCCAAATTTCGTTCTTCTAGGTTAAACCGTTCCTTGGCAGTAACCGGTTTCATTTTGAGGTTTCACTCTGTTTTCTCCTATAGGGATACATGTATTTGGAACTCTAAATCCAACACGGTTTGTGCTAGCTCTTTGAAACTTGACACAATAAAGCAGTTTCAAGTTCTATCTCTATGGTTTGTTTGCTGTTGATGTAGCCCTAAGCAGAGACTGGCGAGAATCACTTTCATGGAAAGGGCCTGCCAAGCTTCCAAAGAACTACGAGTTGCCTGAAATCTCAGCAAACACTTTTTCGACCAATCTTGATGATACTTTCAGGTAATGATCAGTACACCAAGCCCACTTGGCTCGCCAAATTTCGTTCTTCTAGGTTAAACCGTTCCTTGGCAGTAACCGGTTTCATTTTGAGGTTTCACTCTGTTTTCTCCTATAGGGATACATGTATTTGGAACTCTAAATCCAACACGGTTTGTGCTAGCTCTTTGAAACTTGACACAATAAAGCAGTTTCAAGTTCTATCTCTATGGTTTGTTTGCTGTTGATGTAGCCCTAAGCAGAGACTGGCGAGAATCACTTCCATGGAAAGGGCCTGCCAAGCTTCCAAAGAACTACGAGTTGCCTGAAATCTCAGCAAACACTTTTTCACCCAATCTTGATGATACTTTCAGGTAATGATCAGTACACCAAGCCCACTTGGCTCGCCAAATTTCGTTCTTCTAGGTGAAACCGTTCCTTGGCAGTAACCGGTTTCATTTTGAGGTTTCACTCTGTTTTCTCCTATAGGGATACATGTATTTGGAACTCTAAATCAAACACGGTTTGTGCTAGCTCTTTGAAACTTGACACAATAAAGCAGTTTCAAGTTCTATCTCTATGGTTTGTTTGCTGTTGATGTAGCCCTAAGCAGAGACTGGCGAGAATCACTTTCATGGAAAGGGCCTGCCAAGCTTCCAAAAAACGAGTTGCCTGAAATCTCAGCAAACACTTTTTCACCCAATCTTGATGATACTTTCAGGTAATGATCAGTACACCACGCCCACTTGGCTCGCCAAATTTCGTTCTTCTAGGTGAAACCGTTCCTTGGCAGTAACCGGTTTCATTTTGAGGTTTCACTCTGTTTTCTCCTATAGGGATACATGTATTTGGAACTCTAAATCCAACACGGTTTGTGCTAGCTCTTTGAAACTTGACACAATAAAGCAGTTTCAAGTTCTATGTCTATGGATTGTTTGCTGTTGATGTAGCCCTAAGCAGAGACTGGCGAGAATCACTTTCATGGAAAGGGCCTGCCAAGCTTCCAAAGAACTACGAGTTGCCTGAAATCTCAGCAAACACTTTTTCACCCAATCTTGATGATACTTTCAGGTAATGATCAGTACACCAAGCCCACTTGGCTCGCCAAATTTCGTTCTTCTAGGTGAAACCGTTCCTTGGCAGTAACCGGTTTCATTTAGAGGTTTCACTCTGTTTTCTCCTATAGGGATACATGTATTTGGAACTCTAAATCCAACACGGTTTGTGCTAGCTCTTTGAAACTTGACACAATAAAGCAGTTTCACGTTCTATCTCTATGGTTTGTTTGCTGTTGATGTAGCCCTAAGCAGAGACTGGCGAGAATCACTTTCATGGAAAGGGCCTGCCAAGCTTCCAAAAAACTACGAGTTGCCTGAAATCTCAGCAAACACTTTTTCACCCAATCTTGATGATACTTTCAGGTAATGATCAGTACACCAAGCCCACTTGGCTCGCCAAATTTCGTTCTTCTAGGTTAAACCGTTCCTTGGCAGTAACCGGTTTCATTTTGAGGTTTCACTCTGTTTTGTCCTATAGGGATACATGTATTTGGAACTCTAAATCCAACACGGTTTGTGCTAGCTCTTTGAAACTTGACACAATAAAGCAGTTTCAAGTTCTATGTCTATGGTTTGTTTGCTGTTGATGTAGCCCTAAGCAGAGACTGGCGAGAATCACTTTCATGGAAAGGGCCTGCCAAGCTTCCAAAGAACTACGAGTTTCCTGAAATCTCAGCAAACACTTTTTCACCCAATCTTGATGATACTTTCAGGTAATGATCAGGACACGAAGCCCACTTGGCTCGCCAAATTTCGTTCTTCTAGGTGAAACCGTTCGTTGGCAGTAACCGGTTTCATTTTGAGGTTTCACTCTGTTTTCTCCTATAGGGATACATGTATTTGGAACTCTAAATCCAACACGGTTTGTGCTAGCTCTTTGAAACTTGACACAATAAAGCAGTTTCAAGTTCTATCTCTATGGTTTGTTTGCTGTTGATGTAGCCCTAAGCAGAGACTGGCGAGAATCACTTTCATGGAAAGGGCCTGCCAAGCTTCCAAAGAACTACGAGTTGCCTGAAATCTCAGCAAACACTTTTTCACCCAATCTTGATGATACTTTCAGGTAATGATTAGTACACCAAGCCCACTTGGCTCGCCAAATTTCGTTCTTCTAGGTGAAACCGTTCCTTGGCAGTAACCGGTTTCATTTTGAGGTTTCACTCTGTTTTCTCCTATAGGGATACATGTATTTGGAACTCTAAATCAAACACGGTTTTTGCTAGCTCTTTGAAACTTGACACAATAAAGCAGTTTCAAGTTCTATCTCTATGGTTTGTTTGCTGTTGATGTAGCCCTAAGCAGAGACTGGCGAGAATCACTTCCATGGAAAGGGCCTGCCAAGCTTCCAAAGAACTACGAGTTGCCTGAAATCTCAGCAAACACTTTTTCACCCAATCTTGATGATACTTTCAGGTAATGATCAGTACACCAAGCCCACTTGGCTCGCCAAATTTCGTTCTTCTAGGTGAAACCGTTCCTTGGCAACAACCGGTTTTATTTTGAGGTTTCACTCTGTTTTCTCCTATAGGGATACATGTATTTGGAACTCTAAATCCAACACGGTTTGTGCTAGCTCATTGAAACTTGACACAATAAAGCAGTTTCAAGTTCTATCTCTATGGTTTGTTTGCTGTTGATGTAGCCCTAAGCAGAGACTGGCGAGAATCACTTTCATGGAAAGGGCCTGCCAAGCTTCCAAAAAACTACGAGTTGCCTGAAATCTCAGCAAACACTTTTTCACCCAATCTTGATGATACTTTCAGGTAATGATCAGTACACCAAGCCCACTTGGCTCGCCAAATTTCGTTCTTCTAGGTTAAACCGTTCCTTGGCAGTAACCGGTTTCATTTTGAGGTTTCACTCTGTTTTTTCCTATAGGGATACATGTATTTGGAACTCTAAATCCAACACGGTTTGTGCTAGCTCTTTGAAACTTGACACAATAAAGCAGTTTCAAGTTCTGTCTCTATGGTTTGTTTGCTGTTGATGTAGCCCTAAGCAGAGACTGGCGAGAATCACTTTCATGGAAAGGGCCTGCCAAGCTTCCAAAGAACTACGAGTTTCCTGAAATCTCAGCAAACACTTTTTCACCCAATCTTGATGATACTTTCAGGTAATGATCAGTACACCAAGCCCACTTGGCTCGCCAAATTTCGTTCTTCTAGGTGAAACCGTTCGTTGGCAGTAATCGGTTTCATTTTGAGGTTTCACTCTGTTTTCTCCTATAGGGATACATGTATTTGGAACTCTAAATCCAACACGGTTTGTGCTAGCTATTTGAAACTTGACACAATAAAGCAGTTTCAAGTTCTATCTCTATGGTTTGTTTGCTGTTGATGTAGCCCTAAGCAGAGACTGGCGAGAATCACTTTCATGGAAAGGGCCTGCCAAGCTTCCAAAGAACTACGAGTTGCCTGAAATCTCAGCAAACACTTTTTCACCCAATCTTGATGATACTTTCAGGTAATGATCAGTACACCAAGCCCACTTGGCTCGCCAAATTTCGTTCTTCTAGGTGAAACCGTTCCTTGGCAGTAACCGGTTTCATTTTGAGGTTTCACTCTGTTTTCTCCTATAGGGATACATGTATTTGGAACTCTAAATCCAACACGGTTTGTGCTAGCTCTTTGAAACATGACACAATAAAGCAGTTTCAAGTTCTATCTCTATGGTTTGTTTGCTGTTGATGTAGCCCTAAGCAGAGACTGGCGAGAATCACTTTCATGGAAAGGGCCTGCCAAGCTTCCAAAGAACTACGAGTTGCCTGAAATCTCAGCAAACACTTTTTCACCCAATCTTGATGATACTTTCAGGTAATGATCAGTACACCAAGCCCACTTGGCTCGCCAAATTTAGTTCTTCTAGGTGAAACCGTTCCTTGGCAGTAACCGGTTTCATTTTGAGGTTTCACTCTGTTTTCTCCTATAGGGATACATGTATTTGGAACTCTAAATCAAACACGGTTTTTGCTAGCTCTTTGAAACTTGACACAATAAAGCAGTTTCAAGTTCTATCTCTATGGTTTGTTTGCTGTTGATGTAGCCCTAAGCAGAGACTGGCGAGAATCACTTTCATGGAAAGGGCCTGCCAAGCTTCCAAAGAACTACGAGTTTCCTGAAATCTCAGCAAACACTTTTTCACCCAATCTTGATGATACTTTCAGATAATGATCAGTACACCAAGCCCACTTGGCTCGCCAAATTTCGTTCTTCTAGGTGAAACCGTTCCTTGGCAGTAACCGGTTTCATTTTGAGGTTTCACTCTGTTTTCTCCAATAGGGATACATTTATTTGGAACTCTAAATCCAACACGGTTTGTGCTAGCTCTTTGAAACTTGACACAATAAAGCAGTTTCAAGTTCTATGTCTATGGTTTGTTTGCTGTTGATGTAGCCCTAAGCAGAGACTGGCGAGAATCACTTTCATGGAAAGGGCCTGCCAAGCTTCCAAAGAACTACGAGTTGCCTGAAATCTCAGCAAACACTTTTTCACCCAATCTTGATGATACTTTCAGGTAATGATCAGTACACCAAGCCCACTTGGCTCGCCAAATTTCGTTCTTCTAGGTGAAACCGTTCCTTGGCAGTAACCGGTTTCATTTTGAGGTTTCACTCTGTTTTCTCCTATAGGGATACATGTATTTGGAACTCTAAATCCAACACGGTTTGTGCTAGCTCTTTGAAACTTGACACAATAAAGCAGGTTCAAGTTCTATCTCTATGGTTTGTTTGCTGTTGATGTAGCCCTAAGCAGAGACTGGCAAGAATCGCTTTCATGGAAAGGGCCTGCCAAGCTTCCAAAAAACTACGAGTTGCCTGAAATCTCAGCAAACACTTTTTCACCCAATCTTGATGATACTTTCAGGTAATGATCAGTACACCAAGCTCACTTGGCTCGCCAAATTTCGTTCTTCTAGGTGAAATCGTTCCTTGGCAGGAACCGGTTTCATTTTGAGGTTTCACTCTGTTTTCTCCTATAGGGATACATGTATTTGGAACTCTAAATCCAACACGGTTTGTGCTAGCTCTTTGAAACTTGACACAATAAAGCAGTTTCAAGTTCTATCTCTATGGTTTGTTTGCTGTTGATGTAGCCCTAAGCAGAGACTGGCGAGAATCACTTTCATGGAAAGGGCCTGCCAAGCTTCCAAAGAACTACGAGTTGCCTGAAATCTCAGCAAACACTTTGTCACCCAATCTTGATGATACTTTCAGGTAATGATCAGTACACCAAGCCCACTTGGCTCGCCAAATTTCGTTCTTCTAGGTTAAACCGTTCCTTGGCAGGAACCGGTTTCATTTTGAGGTTTCACTCTGTTTTCTCCTATAGGGATACATGTATTTGGAACTCTAAATCCAACATGGTTTTTGCTAGCTCTTTGAAACTTGACACAATAAAGCAGTTTCAAGTTCTATCTCTATGGTTTGTTTGCTGTTGATGTAGCCCTAAGCAGAGACTGGCGAGAATCACTTTCATGGAAAGGGCCTGCCAAGCTTCCAAAAAACTACGAATTGCCTGAAATCTCAGCAAACACTTTTTCACCCAATCTTGATGATACTTTCAGGTAATGATCAGTACACCAAGCCCACTTGGCTCGCCAAATTTCGTACTTCTAGGTGAAAGCGTTCCTTGGGCAGTAACCGGTTTCATTTTGAGGTTTCACTCTGTTTTCTCCTATAGGGATACATGTATTTGGAACTCTAAATCCAACACGGTTTGTGCTAGCTCTTTGAAACTTGACACAATAAAGCAGTTTCAAGTTCTATCTCTATGGTTTGTTTGCTGTTGATGTAGCCCTAAGCAGAGACTGGCGAGAATCACTTTCATGGAAAGGGCCTGCCAAGCTTCCAAAGAACTACGAGTTGCCTGAAATCTCAGCAAACACTTTGTCACCCAATCTTGATGATACTTTCAGGTAATGATCAGTACACCAAGCCCACTTGGCTCGCCAAATTTCGTTCTTCTAGGTTAAACCGTTCCTTGGCAGGAACCGGTTTCATTTTGAGGTTTCACTCTGTTTTCTCCTATAGGGATACATGTATTTGGAACTCTAAATCCAACATGGTTTTTGCTAGCTCTTTGAAACTTGACACAATAAAGCAGTTTCAAGTTCTATCTCTATGGTTTGTTTGCTGTTGATGTAGCCCTAAGCAGAGACTGGCGAGAATCACTTTCATGGAAAGGGCCTGCCAAGCTTCAAAAAACTACGAATTGCCTGAAATCTCAGCAAACACTTTTTCACCCAATCTTGATGATACTTTCAGGTAATGATCAGTACACCAAGCCCACTTGGCTCGCCAAATTTCGTACTTCTAGGTGAAAGCGTTCCTTGGCAGTAACCGGTTTCATTTTGAGGTTTCACTCTGTTTTCTCCTATAGGGATACATGTATTTGGAACTCTAAATCCAACACGGTTTGTGCTAGCTCTTTGAAACTTGACACAATAAAGCAGTTTCAAGTTCTATCTCTATGGTTTGTTTGCTGTTGATGTAGCCCTAAGCAGAGACTGGCGAGAATCACTTTCATGGAAAGGGCCTGCCAAGCTTCCAAAAAACTACGAGTTGCCTGAAATCTCAGCAAACACTTTTTCACCCAATCTTGATGATACTTTCAGGTAATGATCAGTACACCAAGCCCACTTGGCTCGCCAAATTTCGTTCTTCTAGGTGAAACCGTTCCTTGGCAGTAACCGGTTTCATTTTGAGGTTTCACTCTGTTTTCTCCTATAGGGATACATGTATTTGGAACTCTAAATCCAACACGGTTTGTGCTAGCTCTTTGAAACTTGACACAATAAAGCAGTTTCAAGTTCTATCTCTATGGTTTGTTTGCTGTTGATGTAGCCCTAAGCAGAGACTGGCGAGAATCACTTTCATGGAAAGGGCCTGCCAAGCTTCCAAAAAACTACGAGTTGCCTGAAATCTCAGCAAACACTTTTTCACCGAATCTTGATGATACTTTCAGGTAATGATCAGTACACCAAGCCCACTTGGCTCGCCAAATTTCGTTCTTCTAGGTGAAACCGTTCCTTGGCAGTAACCGGTTTTCATTTTGAGGTTTCACTCTGTTTCTCCTATAGGGATACATGTATTTGGAACTCTAAATCCAACACGGTTTGTGCTAGCTCTTTGAAACTTGACACAATAAAGCAGTTTCAAGTTCTATCTCTATGGTTTGTTTGCTGTTGATGTAGCCCTAAGCAGAGACTGGCGAGAATCACTTTCATGGAAAGGGCCTGCCAAGCTTCCAAAGAACTACGAGTTGCCTGAAATCTCAGCAAACACTTTTTCACCCAATCTTGATGATACTTTCAGGTAATGATCAGTACACCAAGCCCACTTGGCTCGCCAAATTTCGTTCTTCTAGGTGAAACCATTCCTTGGCAGTAACCGGTTTCATTTTGAGGTTTCACTCTGTTTTCTCCTATAGGGATACATGTATTTGGAACTCTAAATCCAACACGGTTTGTGCTAGCTCTTTGAAACTTGACACAATAAAGCAGTTTCAAGTTCTATCTCTATGGTTTGTTTGCTGTTGATGTAGCCCTAAGCAGAGACTGGCGAGAATCACTTTCATGGAAAGGCCTGCCAAGCTTCCAAAGAACTACGAGTTGCCTGAAATCTCAGCAAACACTTTTTCACCCAATCTTGATGATACTTTCAGGTAATGATCAGTACACCAAGCCCACTTGGCTCGCCAAATTTCGTTCTTCTAGGTTAAACCGTTTTCCTTTGCAGTAACCGGTTTCATTTTGAGGTTTCACTCTGTTTTCTCCTATAGGGATACATGTATTTGGAACTCTAAATCCAACACGGTTTGTGCTAGCTCTTTGAAACTTGACACAATAAAGCAGTTTCAGGTTCTATCTCTATGGTTTGTTTGCTGTTGATGTAGCCCTAAGCAGAGACTGGCGAGAATCACTTTCATGGAAAGGGCCTGCCAAGCTTCCAAAGAACTACGAGTTGCCTGAAATCTCAGCAAACACTTTTTCACCAATCTTGATGATACTTTCAGGTAATGATCAGTACACCAAGCCCACTTGGCTCGCCAAATTTCGTTCTTCTAGGTGAAACCGTTCCTTGGCAGTAACCGGTTTCATTTTGAGGTTTCACTCTGTTTTCCCTATAGGGATACATGTCTTTGGAACTCTAAATCCAACACGGTTTGTGCTAGCTCTTTGAAACTTGACACAATAAAGCAGTTTCAAGTTCTATCTCTATGGTTTGTTTGCTGTTGATGTAGCCCTAAGCAGAGACTGGCAAGAATGGCTTTCATGGAAAGGGCCTGCCAAGCTTCCAAAAAACTACGAGTTGCCTGAAATCTCAGCAAACACTTTTTCACCCAATCTTGATGATACTTTCAGGTAATGATCAGTACACCAAGCCCACTTGGCTCGCCAAATTTCGTTCTTCTAGGTGAAACCGTTCCTTGGCAGTAACCGGTTTCATTTTGAGGTTTCACTCTGTTTTCTCCTATAGGGATACATGTATTTGGAACTCTAAATCCAACACGGTTTGTGCTAGCTCTTTGAAACTTGACACAATAAAGCAGTTTCAAGTTCTATCTCTATGGTTTGTTTGCTGTTGATGTAGCCCTAAGCAGAGACTGGCGAGAATCACTTTCATGGAAAGGGCCTGCCAAGCTTCCAAAGAACTACGAGTTGCCTGAAATCTCAGCAAACACTTTTTCACCCAATCTTGATGATACTTTCAGGTAATGATCAGTACACCAAGCCCACTTGGCTCGCCAAATTTCGTTCTTCTAGGTTAAACCGTTCCTTGGCAGTAACCGGTTTCATTTTGAGGTTTCACTCTGTATTCTCCTATAGGGATACATGTATTTGGAACTCTAAATCCAACACGGTTTGTGCTAGCTCTTTGAAACTTGACACAATAAAGCAGTTTCAAGTTCTATCTCTATGGTTTGTTTGCTGTTGATGTAGCCCTAAGCAGAGACTGGCGAGAATCACTTTCATGGAAAGGGCCTGCCAAGCTTCCAAAGAACTACGAGTTGCCTGAAATCTCAGCAAACACTTTTTCACCCAATCTTGATGATACTTTCAGGTAATGATCAGTACACCAAGCCCACTTGGCTCGCCAAATTTCGTTCTTCTAGGTGAAACCGTTCCTTGGCAGTAACCGGTTTCATTTTGAGGTTTCACTCTGTTTTCTCCTATAGGGATACATGTATTTGGAACTCTAAATCAAACACGGTTTTTGCTAGCTCTTTGAAACTTGACACAATAAAGCAGTTTCAAGTTCTATCTCTATGGTTTGTTTGCTGTTGATGTAGCCCTAAGCAGAGACTGGCGAGAATCACTTTCATGGAAAGGGCCTGCCAAGCTTCCAAAGAACTACGAGTTTCCTGAAATCTCAGCAAACACTTTTTCACCCAATCTTGATGATACTTTCAGATAATGATCAGTACACCAAGCCCACTTGGCTCGCCAAATTTCGTTCTTCTAGGTGAAACCGTTCCTTGGCAGTAACCGGTTTCATTTTGAGGTTTCACTCTGTTTTCTCCAATAGGGATACATTTATTTGGAACTCTAAATCCAACACGGTTTGTGCTAGCTCTTTGAAACTTGACACAATAAAGCAGTTTCAAGTTCTATGTCTATGGTTTGTTTGCTGTTGATGTAGCCCTAAGCAGAGACTGGCGAGAATCACTTTCATGGAAAGGGCCTGCCAAGCTTCCAAAGAACTACGAGTTGCCTGAAATCTCAGCAAACACTTTTTCACCCAATCTTGATGATACTTTCAGGTAATGATCAGTACACCAAGCCCACTTGGCTCGCCAAATTTCGTTCTTCTAGGTGAAACCGTTCCTTGGCAGTAACCGGTTTCATTTTGAGGTTTCACTCTGTTTTCTCCTATAGGGATACATGTATTTGGAACTCTAAATCCAACACGGTTTGTGCTAGCTCTTTGAAACTTGACACAATAAAGCAGGTTCAAGTTCTATCTCTATGGTTTGTTTGCTGTTGATGTAGCCCTAAGCAGAGACTGGCAAGAATCGCTTTCATGGAAAGGGCCTGCCAAGCTTCCAAAAAACTACGAGTTGCCTGAAATCTCAGCAAACACTTTTTCACCAATCTTGATGATACTTTCAGGTAATGATCAGTACACCAAGCCCACTTGGCTCGCCAAATTTCGTTCTTCTAGGTGAAATCGTTCCTTGGCAGGAACCGGTTTCATTTTGAGGTTTCACTCTGTTTTCTCCTATAGGGATACATGTATTTGGAACTCTAAATCCAACACGGTTTGTGCTAGCTCTTTGAAACTTGACACAATAAAGCAGTTTCAAGTTCTATCTCTATGGTTTGTTTGCTGTTGATGTAGCCCTAAGCAGAGACTGGCGAGAATCACTTTCATGGAAAGGGCCTGCCAAGCTTCCAAAGAACTACGAGTTGCCTGAAATCTCAGCAAACACTTTTTCACCCAATCTTGATGATACTTTCAGGTAATGATCAGTACACCAAGCCCACTTGGCTTGCCTAATTTCGTTCTTCTAGGTTAAACCGTTCCTTGGCAGGAACCGGTTTCATTTTGAGGTTTCACTCTGTTTTCTCCTATAGGGATACATGTATTTGGAACTCTAAATCCAACATGGTTTTTGCTAGCTCTTTGAAACTTGACACAATAAAGCAGTTTCAAGTTCTATCTCTATGGTTTGTTTGCTGTTGATGTAGCCCTAAGCAGAGACTGGCGAGAATCACTTTCATGGAAAGGGCCTGCCAAGCTTCCAAAAAACTACGAATTGCCTGAAATCTCAGCAAACACTTTTTCACCCAATCTTGATGATACTTTCAGGTAATGATCAGTACACCAAGCCCACTTGGCTCGCCAAATTTCGTACTTCTAGGTGAAAGCGTTCCTTGGCAGTAACCGGTTTCATTTTGAGGTTTCACTCTGTTTTCTCCTATAGGGATACATGTATTTGGAACTCTAAATCCAACATGGTTTGTGCTAGCTCTTTGAAACTTGACACAATAAAGCAGTTTCAAGTTCTATCTCTATGGTTTGTTTGCTGTTGATGTAGCCCTAAGCAGAGACTGGCGAGAATCACTTTCATGGAAAGGGCCTGCCAAGCTTCCAAAAAACTACGAGTTTCCTGAAATCTCAGCAAACACTTTTTCACCCAATCTTGATGATACTTTCAGGTAATGATCAGTACACCAAGCCCACTTGGCTCGCCAAATTTCGTTCTTCTAGGTGAAACCGTTCCTTGGCAGTAACCGGTTTCATTTTGAGGTTTCACTCTGTTTTCTCCTATAGGGATACATGTATTTGGAACTCTAAATCAAACACGGTTTGTGCTAGCTCTTTGAAACTTGACACAATAAAGCAGTTTCAAGTTCTATCTCTATGGTTTGTTTGCTGTTGATGTAGCCCTAAGCAGAGACTGGCGAGAATCACTTTCATGGAAAGGGCCTGCCAAGCTTCCAAAAACTACGAGTTGCCTGAAATCTCAGCAAACACTTTTTCACCGAATCTTGATGATACTTTCAGGTAATGATCAGTACACCCAAGCCCACTTGGCTCGCCAAATTTCGTTCTTCTAGGTGAAACCATTCCTTGGCAGTAACCGGTTTCATTTTGAGGTTTCACTCTGTTTTCTCCTATAGGGATACATGTATTTGGAACTCTAAATCCAACACGGTTTGTGCTAGCTCTTTGAAACTTGACACAATAAAGCAGTTTCAAGTTCTATCTCTATGGTTTGTTTGCTGTTGATGTAGCCCTAAGCAGAGACTGGCGAGAATCACTTTCATGGAAAGGGCCTGCCAAGCTTCCAAAGAACTACGAGTTGCCTGAAATCTCAGCAAACACTTTTTCACCCAATCTTGATGATACTTTCAGGTAATGATCAGTACACCAAGCCCACTTGGCTCGCCAAATTTCGTTCTTCTAGGTGAAACCATTCCTTGGCAGTAACCGGTTTCATTTTGAGGTTTCACTCTGTTTTCTCCTATAGGGATACATGTATTTGGAACTCTAAATCCAACACGGTTTGTGCTAGCTCTTTGAAACTTGACACAATAAAGCAGTTTCAAGTTCTATCTCTATGGTTTGTTTGCTGTTGATGTAGCCCTAAGCAGAGACTGGCGAGAATCACTTTCATGGAAAGGGCCTGCCAAGCTTCCAAAGAACTACGAGTTGCCTGAAATCTCAGCAAACACTTTTTCACCCAATCTTGATGATACTTTCAGGTAATGATCAGTACACCAAGCCCACTTGGCTCGCCAAATTTCGTTCTTCTAGGTTAAACCGTTCCTTTGCAGTAACCGGTTTCATTTTGAGGTTTCACTCTGTTTTCTCCTATAGGGATACATGTATTTGGAACTCTAAATCCAACACGGTTTGTGCTAGCTCTTTGAAACTTGACACAATAAAGCAGTTTCAAGTTCTATCTCTATGGTTTGTTTGCTGTTGA
>NW_027525726.1:0-16408 GCF_052094955.1 Ictidomys tridecemlineatus | reverse complement strand
CATCAAGGTAGTGCCCAGGACGCACTATCCATCAGATCCCTCATCAGACAAACTAGAGGGAGCGCAGGGTTGGACATCTGTGCCTCTGCCAGAGCAGTATTAACTCCAGAGATGGGAGTTCAAATCATTCCCACAGGAATAAAAGGACCTCTTCCCCAAGGAACAGTAGGCTTATTATTAGGACGCAGTTCTTCTACACTAAAAGGACTTATGATAAGTCCTGGGGTAATTGATCCCGATTATGAGGGTGAAATAAAAATTATAGCCAGTTCTCCAAGAGGTATATCCGTAATTTCATCAGGAGATAGAATAGCACAGTTATTAATAATACCCAGCCTACATGATGAATTTTCCAGTTGTAATGTAGAAAGAGGTTCCAAGGGATTAGGCTCCACAGGTGTAGATTGGGCTATGCTTTCTTTAAATTTAGATTCTCGCCCAATGCTAAAATTAAATATTCAAGGACATGATTTTAATGGGCTGCTGGACACAGGTGCTGACCTCAGCATCATATCTCGTCAGGAATGGCCAAAGCACTGGCCATTGCAACAAGCCACTCAAACGCTTCGAGGCCTAGGAGTGGCAACTAACCCCCATAGAAGTGCTATGGTATTAGATTGGAGGGATCCTGAAGGATGTGAAGGAACTATACAGCCTTATGTATTGGACCATCTTCCCATAAATTTATGGGGACGGGATGTCCTAGATCAATTAGGATTGACATTAACAAATAACGTCAATTCTAACGCGCCCACTAGTAGGGCTAAACAAGGCTTTAGAAAAGAAAAAGGATTAAGGAAACAAGATCAAGATATGATAGCACCAATTCAAATAGATCAAGAAATAAATAAACATGGATTGGGTTTTCAAAAAGGGCCACTGAGACAATCAAAATTACATGGAAATCAGAAAGACCAGTGTGGGTTCCTCAGTGGCCCCTGACTAAAGAAAAGATACAAGTAGCCCATGATCTGGTCAAACAACAATTAGCGGAAGGACATTTACAACCTTCCGTATCTCCCCATAATACTCCCATTTTTGTCATTAAAAAGAAATCTGGTAAATGGAGATTATTACAAGATTTAAGAGCCATTAATAATGAGATGGTTATTATGGGACCTGCTCAATCAGGGATTCCCCAATTGTCTGCTTTACCAAAAACCTGGCATGTGTTAACTATAGATATTAAGGATTGTTTCTTTTCAATTCCAATTCATCCCGAGGATAGTCCACATTTTGCATTTACTATCCCTGCACTAAATCATGAAGGTCCTGATCAGAGATATGAGTGGAAAGTTTTACCCCAGGGGATGGCGAACAGCCCGACTATGTGTCAAATTTATGTTAATAAAGCAATCCAGCCACTTAGAAATCAAAATCCTGAACTACAAATATTTCACTATATGGATGATGTGTTATTAGCACATAAAGATAAGAACACATTGCTAGAATGTTATGCCACACTTACAAACTTACTAAAAAATTATAATCTAGACATAGCAATAGATAAAGTACAATTAAATTTTCCAATTAATTATTTAGGAGTTTTATTATCCTCAACCATGGTCCGTCCACCAAAAATTCAAATACGAGTAGATCAACTCAAATCACTTAATGACTTTCAAAAATTATTGGGAGACATAAACTGGATAAGGCCTTACCTAGGCATACCAACAGGAGAATTAGGACCCTTATTTGATATCCTAAAAGGTCCATCAGATCCAAATTCACCCCGCATGTTAACGCCTGAAGCAAGAAAGGCATTAAAAATCATTGAAACATATATGGAAAATATGCATTTGGATAGAATTGATATAAGTTTGCCTTTATTATTTATTGTACTACCAACAAAAAATATTCCTACAGGAGTATTTTGGCAAGAAGGTCCATTATTGTGGATACATTTATCGTATTCCCCTAATACTATTCTTACTAGATATCCTGAGGCTGTAGGACAATTAATACTCAAAGGGATAAAAGCAGCGAAGGGAGTGTTTGGGATTTCTCCCAATAAAATTATTACTCCATATACTATGGATCAAATTGATGAGTTAGCTAATGAGTTAAATACTTGGGCAATAATCATGTGTAAATCTAGTGTCTCATTTGATAATCACTTGCCATCTAATCCCTTGTTGTCCTTTTGGTCTAAGCATCCTGTAGTTTTTCCTAAAATGACAAAAAAAAACCCTATCATGAATGCTCCAAATATATTCACTGATGGGTCAAACAATGGTACAGCAGCGGTAGTTACCCCTGATCAAACTTTTACATTTTTAGTACCCAAACAATCAGCTCAAAAGGTAGAGCTCAATGCAGTATTACAAGCTTTTATGATGTTCAAAGATTCTGTATTTAATTTATTCTCTGATAGCCAGTATGTAGTTAATGCTATAGCATCCCTTGAAGATGCTGGTAGGATTTCTCCTTCCTCTACTGTTTTCTCTTTGTTTTCTGCTATACAAACTCTAATCTGGGACAGAAAAGATCCATTCTTTATTGGACATATCAGGGCACATACAGGGTTGCCTGGAGCCCTTAGTTTGGGTAATGAACTAGCAGATAAATCTACACATGACATACATATTTTCTCCACAATAGAAGAAGCTATAAATTTTCATAAAAGGTTCCATGTCAATGCTAATACCTTACAAAAACGTTTTAAAATAACTAAGGAACAAGCCAGACATATAATAAAACAATGTCAAAATTGTGTGACATTTTTACCACAAGTTAATCTTGGAGTCAATCCTAGAGGACTGATACCTAACCATATTTGGCAGATGGACGTTACACACTTGCCAGAATTTGGAAAATTAAAATATTTACATGTTACAGTTGATACTTCTTCTGGATTTTTAATGGGCTCCCTTCATGCCGGAGAAAAAACTAAAGATGTTATAGCTCATTGCTTACAAAATTTTGCCACTGTGGGTGTTCCTAAACAGTTAAAAACTGATAACGCTCCTGGTTATACGTCTAACTCTTTTAAACAATTTTGCTCATCATTTGGCATTACTCATATAACAGGAATCCCATACAATCCACAGGGTCAAGGCATAGTTGAAAGAGCTCATCAAACTATTAAAATGTACTTATTAAAACAAAAGGAAGGAATTGGAAAAGGGTATATATCCCCCAAAGATAAACTTAAAATAACCCTTTTTACTCTAAACTTTCTAAATTTGGATTCATCAGGACTTAGTGCTGCGGAAAGACATATGTATCCGAAAAATGTACATAAGCCTAAGGTACTTTGGAAAGATATTCTAACAGGACAATGGAAAGGTCCGGACCCAGTAATAGTCTGGAGTCGGGGCTCCGTCTGTGTTTTTCCACAGGAGGAACAGCAACCAATTTGGATTCCAGAGAGATTAACTAAAACAATTTCTGCAGAAAAAGAAGATGATTTGACTCAAATCCATAACAGCTGATATCCAGAGCTCCAGCTTGGCTATTCTTACATCTACAACAGTGATTTACCACGGTGCCTTTTTCAATATCTATTTTATTATTACATTTTTCCCACATCATAAGGTTCTATTTTATTTATTTATTTATTTTCTCTTTCTTTTTGAGCTCATACAAACCTAGGTTAATGTTTTTCTGATCAGTTTTATTTTTTGACTGTGTTTTATTTTTTTTTTAACTGTAAAGTTTTTAAACATTGCAATGGAGATTTCACCTAGGTATAGCTACAAGGCCTTTATTTACTATTGTCTTATATGTTCTATGTTATGTATGCACTGTTTTGTGTTGTATGTCTGTATGTGTGTATGTCCATATTTCATTTATAAGGAGCGCTCATGTATAAATAGATATAAATGGATCCAAAAAAAAAAAAAAATCCCATGACTTATATGGTTTAATTTAAATTAGGTAAACAGCTGTTATAAATTTTGCTTTTAAAGGTGGTTAACAGATCTGTTTGTTTACTTTCACCTTTCCTTTTCATTATATTTAACAATTCTGTTCAAGATAATGTCTCTTTAGCACCATGGCCAGAATTCCCATCTCCATCCCAATGCCGGTGAAGACTAAGATAAAACCAAACTACAACTTCTATGATAGCTATCACAGTAAACTATATAAACTGATACATCAATCAATATAACTCAATAAGTATCCTCAATCAAGGACTTAATTTACTTTGGGAGAAAATGGACATATTGACAGACTCCTCCACTTTGAACTGCTCAATCAAGGACTTAATTTACTTTGGGAGGAAATGGACATATTGATAGACTCCTCCACTTTGAACTGCTTACACAACTTGCCTGGACTATGTATCACCTGTATGCATTGTGCTCTATTTGTTGATACAGTGAATTATGGTAGTGCTGAAATATCTTAGCTGCTGTGTCACCAGTGTTACTGTTCTTCCTAAGGAGCCGTCAATTGGCTTGGTGTCGTGGCATTTCTGTATCTTCCTCCCTTCTACTAGTGATGGTCTAAAACTTGGGGGCCAACAGAGGTGAGGCAAGAACCTCACCCCCCCACTGGCACCAAGGTTAAATTTGGGGGCCAACAGAGGTGAGGCAAGAACCTCACCCCCCCACTGGTGCTTAGGCCTATCCACAAGCATGGCTATGCTAGACCGGTAGTCAGTGACGGGTTGATCTGATTACAGTGGATTCAACCTAAGACAGGAAACTGACGTGTAAAAGTCAGTTCTCCCATGACGGGTAAGAACCACATGTTAAATTGGACAACCTACCAGGCACGGTCCCTAGCCACATTGCCATTGCTTAATTAAACAGAAGGGGGCAGATGCTAGGAGCCACTGCAAAGTATTACATTCATATGGAAATTGGGCTCCTACTGTTCACTTAGGCCCATTTGGGGACTCAAGTTACAAGACTCCTGGAGAGTTCCCATTGGTTGGGGAAGGATGGTAGGAGGGTGTTCCGGGGGAAGTGGAGCCCCCCGTGTCCGGTAGGGACACACGTGTGTGTGGACCGGCTTGTTAGGGGGACGCACACGGCCTCTCACAAAATAAAACTTTGTTTCAGTTCCATCTGGCTTGTGTTTTGTGCTCAGCCGGATTGCAGCATCGCAAGCCGGCGTGCACTGACAGCGACCCGAGAAAGCACCCAGCAGGAAGGCAGCAGGTGAAAACAGCAGCGGGCAGAAGCGGAGCCAAGGCTCACGCGGCCCCCGCCGTCCAGCCTGCAGCAGGCGAGAATCACTTTCATGGAAAGGGCCTGCCAAGCTTCCAAAAAACTACGAGTTGCCTGAAATCTCAGCACACACTTTTTCACCCAATCTTGATGAAAATTTCAGGTAATGATCAGTACACCAATCCCACTTGGCTCGCCAAATTTCGTTCTTCTAGGTAAAACCGTTCGTTGGCAGTAACCAGTTTCATTTTGAGGTTTCACTCTGTTTTCTCCTATAGGGATACATGTATTTGGAACTCTAAATCAAACACGGTTTGTGCTAGCTCTTTGAAACTTGACACAATAAAGCAGTTTCAAGTTCTATCTCTATGGTTTGTTTGCTGTTGATGTAGCCCTAAGCAGAGACTGGCGAGAATCACTTTCATGGAAAGGGCCTGCCAAGCTTCCAAAAAACTACGAGTTGCCTGAAAGCTCAGCACACACTTTTTCACCCAATCTTGATGAAACTTTCAGGTAATGATCAGTACACCAATCCCACTTGGCTCGCCAAATCTCGTTCTTCTAGGTGAAGCCGTTCGTTGGCAGTAACCGGTTTCATTTTGAGGTTTCACTCTGTTTTCTCCTATAGGGATACATGTATTTGGAACTCTAAATCAAACACGGTTTGTGCTAGCTCTTTGAAACTTGACACAATAAAGCAGTTTCAAGTTCTATCTCTATGGTTTGTTTGCTGTTGATGTAGCCCTAAGCAGAGACTGGCGAGAATCACTTTCATGGAAAGGGCCTGCCAAGCTTCCAAAAAACAACGAGTTGCCTGAAATCTCAGCACACACTTTTTCACCCAATCTTCATGAAACTTTCAGGTAATGATCAGTACACCAATCCCACTTGGCTCGCCAAATCTCGTTCTTCTAGGTGAAACCGTTCGTTGGCAGTAACCGGTTTCATTTTGAGGTTTCACTCTGTTTTCTCCTATAGGGATACATGTATTTGGAACTCTAAATCAAACACGGTTTGTGCTAGCTCTTTGAAACTTGACACCATAAAGCAGTTTCAAGTTCTATCTCTATGGTTTGTTTGCTGTTGATGTAGCCCTAAGCAGAGACTGGCGAGAATCACTTTCATGGAAAGGGCCTCCAAAAAACTACGAGTTGCCTGAAATCTCAGCACACACTTTTTCACGAATCTTGATGAAACTTTCAGGTAATGATCAGTACACCAATCCCACTTGGCTCGCCAAATTTCGTTCTTCTAGGTGAAACCGTTCGTTGGCAGTAACCGGTTTCATTTTGAGGTTTCACTCTGTTTTCTCCTATAGGGATACATGTATTTGGAATTCTAAATCAAACACAGTTTCTGCTAGCTCTTTGAAACTTGACACAATAAAGCAGTTTCAAGTTCTATCTCTATGGTTTGTTTGCTGTTGATGTAGCCCTAAGCAGAGACTGGCGAGAATCACTTTCATGGAAAGGGCCTGCCAAGCTTCCAAAAAACTACGAGTTGCCTGAAATCTCAGCACACACTTTTTCACCCAATCTTGATGAAACTTTCAGGTAATGATCAGTACACCAATCCCACTTGGCTCGCCAAATTTCGTTCTTCTAGGTGAAACCGTTCGTTGGCAGTAACCGGTTTCATTTTGAGGTTTCACTCTGTTTTCTCCTATAGGGATACATGTATTTGGAACTCTAAATCAAACACGGTTTGTGCTAGCTCTTTGAAACTTGACACAATAAGCAGTTTCAAGTTCTATCTCTATGGTTTGTTTGCTGTTGATGTAGCCCTAAGCAGAGACTGGCGAGGATCACTTTCATGGAAAGGTCCTGCCAAGCTTCCAAAAAACTACGAGTTGCCTGAAATCTCAGCACACACTTTTTCACCCAATCTTGATGAAACTTTCAGGTAATGATCAGTACACCAATCCCACTTGGCTCGCCAAATCTCGTTCTTCTAGGTGAAACCGTTCGTTTGCAGTAACCAGTTTCATTTTGAGGTTTCACTCTGTTTTCTCCTATAGGGATACATGTATTTGGAACTCTAAATCAAACATGGTTTGTGCTAGCTCTTTGAAACTTGACACAATAAATCAGTTTCAAGTTCTATCTTTATGATTTGTTTGCTGTTGATGTAGCCCTAAGCAGAGACGGGCGAGAATCACGTTCATGGAAAGGGCCTGCCAATCTTCCAAAAAACTACGAGTTGCCTGAAATCTCAGCACACACTTTTTCACCCAATCTTGATGAAACTTTCAGGTAATGATCAGTACACCAATCCCACTTGGCTCGCCAAATTTCGTTCTTCTAGGTGAAACCGTTCCTTGGCTGTAACCGGCTTCATTTTGAGGTTTCACTCTGTTTTCTCCTATAGGGATACATGTATTTGGAACTCTAAATCAAACACGGTTTGTGCTAGCTCTTTGAAACTTGACACAATAAAGCAGTTTCAAGTTCTATCTCTATGGTTTGTTTGCTGTTGATGTAGCCCTAAGCAGAGACTGGCGAGAATCACTTTCATGGAAAGGGCCTGCCAAGCTTCCAAAAAACTACGAGTTGCCTGAAAGCTCAGCACACACTTTTTCACCCAATCTTGATGAAACTTTCAGGTAATGATCAGTACACCAATCCCACTTGGCTCGCCAAATCTCGTTCTTCTAGGTGAAGCCTTTCGTTGGCAGTAACCGGTTTCATTTTGAGGTTTCACTCTGTTTTCTCCTATAGGGATACATGTATTTGGAACTCTAAATCAAACACGGTTTGTGCTAGCTCTTTGAAACTTGACACAATAAAGCAGTTTCAAGTTCTATCTCTATGGTTTGTTTGCTGTTGATGTAGCCCTAAGCAGAGACTGGCGAGAATCACTTTCATGGAAAGGGCCTGCCAAGCTTCCAAAAAACTACGAGTTGCCTGAAATCTCAGCACACACTTTTTCACCCAATCTTGATGAAACTTTCAGGTAATGATCAGTACACCAATCCCACTTGCCTGCCAAATTTCGTTCCTCTAGGTGAAACCGTTCGTTGGCTGTAACCGGTTTCATTTTGAGGTTTCACTCTGTTTTCTCCTATAGGGATACATGTATTTGGAACTCTAAATCAAACACGGTTTGTGCTAGCTCTTTGAAACTTGACACAATAAAGCAGTTTCAAGTTCTATCTCTATGGTTTGTTTGCTGTTGATGTAGCCCTAATCAGAGACTGGCGAGAATCACTTTCATGGAAAGGGCCTGCCAAGCTTCCAAAAAACTACGAGTTGCCTAAAATCTCAGTACACACTTTTTCACCCAATCTTGATGAAACTTTCAGGTAATGATCAGTACACCAATCCCACTTGGATCGCCAAATCTCGTTCTTCTAGGTGAAACCGTTCGTTGGCAGTAACCGGTTTCATTTTGAGGTTTCACTCTGTTTTCTCCTATAGGGATACATGTATTTGGAACTCTAAATCAAACACGGTTTGTGCTAGCTCTTTGAAACTTGACACCATAAAGCAGTTTCAAGTTCTATCTCTATGGTTTGTTTGCTGTTGATGTAGCCCTAAGCAGAGACTGGCGAGAATCACTTTCATGGAAAGGGCATGCCAAGCTTCCAAAAAACTACGAGTTGCCTGAAACCTCAGCACACACTTTTTCACCCAATCTTGATGAAACTTTCAGGTAATGATCAGTACACCAATCCCACTTGCCTGCCAAATTTCGTTCTTCTAGGTGAAACCGTTCGTTGGCAGTAACCGGTTTCATTTTGAGGTTTCACTCTGTTTTCTCCTATAGGGATACATGTATTTGGAACTCTAAATCAAACACGGTTTGTGCTAGCTCTTTGAAACTTGACACCATAAAGCAGTTTCAAGTTCTATCTCTATGGTTTGTTTGCTGTTGATGTAGCCTTAAGCAGAGACTGGCAAGAATCACTTTCATGGAAAGGGCCTGCCAAGCTTCCAAAAAACTACGAGTTGCCTGAAATCTCAGCACACACTTTTTCACCCAATCTTGATGAAACTTTCAGGTAATGATCAGTACACCAATCCCACTTGGCTCACCAAATTTCGTTCTTCTAGGTGAAACCGTTCGTTGGCAGTAACCAGTTTCATTTTGAGGTTTCACTCTGTTTTCTCCTATAGTGATGCATGCATTTGGAACTCTAAATCAAACACGGTTTGTGCTAGCTCTTTGAAACGTGACACAATAAAGCAGTTTCAAGTTCTTTCTCTATTGTTTGTTGCTGTTGATGTAGCCCTAAGCAGAGACTGGCGAGAATCACTTTCATGGTAAGGGCCTGCCAAGCTTCCAAAAAACTACGAGTTGCCTGAAATCTCAGCACACACTTTTTCACCCAATCTTGATGAAACTTTCTGGTAATGATCAGTACACCAATCCCACTTGGCTCGCCAAATTTCGTTCTTCTAGGTGAAACCGTTCGTTGGCAGTAACCGGTTTCATTTTGAGGTTTCACTCTGTTTTCTCCTATAGGGATACATGTATTTGGAACTCTAAATCAAACACGGTTTGTGCTAGCTCTTTGAAACGTGACACAATAAAGCAGTTTCAAGTTCTGTCTCTATTGTTTGTTTGCTGTTGATGTAGCCCTAAGCAGAGACTGGCGAGAATCACTTTCATGGAAAGGGCCTGCCAAGCTTCCAAAAATCTAAGAGTTGCCTGAAAACTCAGCACACACTTTTTCACCCAATCTTGATGAAACTTTCAGGTAATGATCAGTACACCAATCCCACTTGGCTCGCCAAATCTCTTTCTTCTAGGTGAATCCGTTCGTCGGCAGTAACCGGTTTCATTTTGAGGTTTCACTCTGTTTTCTCCTATAGGGATACATGTATTTGGAACTCTAAATCAAACACGGTTTGTGCTAGCTCTTTGAAACTTGACACAATAAAGCAGTTTCAAGTTCTATCTCTATGGTTTGTTTGCTGTTGATGTAGCCCTAAGCAGAGACTGGCGAGAATCACTTTCATGGAAAGGGCCTGCCAAGCTTTCAAAAAACTACGAGTTGCCTGAAATCTCAGCACACACTTTTTCACCCAATCTTGATGAAACTTTCAGGTGATGATAAGTACACCAATCCCACTTGGCTCGCCAAATCTCGTTCTTCTAGGTGAAACCGTTCGTTGGCAGTAACCGGTTTCATTTTGAGGTTTCACTCTGTTTTCTCCTATAGGGATACATGTATTTGGAACTCTAAATCAAACACAGTTTGTGCTAGCTCTTTGAAACTTGACACAATAAAGCAGTTTCAAGTTCTATCTCTATGGTTTGTTTGCTGTTGATGTAGCCCTGAGCAGAGACTGGCGAGAATCACTTTCATGGAAAGGTCCTGCCAAGCTTCCAAGAAACTACGAGTTGCCTGAAATCTCAGCACGCACTTTTTCACCCAATCTTGATGAAACTTTCAGGTAATGATCAGTACACCAATCCCACTTGGCTCGCCAAATCTCGTTCTTCTAGGTGAAACCGTTCGTTGGCAGTAACCGGTTTCATTTTGAGGTTTCACTCTGTTTTCTCCTATAGGGATACATGTATTTGGAACTCTAAATCAAACACGGTTTGTGCTAGCTCTTTGAAACTTGACACAATAAAGCAGTTTCAAGTTCTATCTCTATGGTTTGTTTGCTGTTGATGTAGCCCTAAGCAGAGACTGGCGAGAATCACTTTCATGGAAAGGGCCTGCCAAGCTTTCAAAAAACTACGAGTTGCCTGAAATCTCAGCACACACTTTTTCACCCAATCTTGATGAAACTTTCAGGTGATGATAAGTACACCAATCCCACTTGGCTCGCCAAATCTCGTTCTTCTAGGTGAAACCGTTCGTTGGCAGTAACCGGTTTCATTTTGAGGTTTCACTCTGTTTTCTCCTATAGGGATACATGTATTTGGAACTCTAAATCAAACACAGTTTGTGCTAGCTCTTTGAAACTTGACACAATAAAGCAGTTTCAAGTTCTATCTCTATGGTTTGTTTGCTGTTGATGTAGCCCTGAGCAGAGACTGGCGAGAATCACTTTCATAGAAAGGTCCTGCCAACCTTCCAAAAACTACGAGTTGCCTGAAATCTCAGCACACACTTTTTCACCCAATCTTGATGAAACTTTCAGGTAATGATCAGTACACCAGTCCCACTTGGCTCGCCAAATCTCGTTCTTCTAGGTGAAACCGTTCGTTGGCAGTAACCGGTTTCATTCTGAGGTTTCACTCTGTTTTCTCCTATAGGGATACATGTATTTGGAACTCTAAATCAAACATGGTTTGTGCTAGCTCTTTGAAACTTGACACAATAAAGCAGTTTCAAGTTCTATCTCTATGGTTTGTTTGCTGTGATGTAGCCCTAAGCAGAGACTGGCGAGAATCACTTTCATGGAAATGGCCTGCCAAGCTTCCAAAAAACTACGAGTTGCCTGAAATCTCAGCACACACTTTGTCACCCAATCTTGATGAAACTTTCAGGTAATGATCAGTACACCAATCCCACTTGGCTCGCCAAATTTCGTTCTTCTAGGTGAAACCGTTCGTTGGCAGTAACCGGTTTCATTTTGAGGTTTCACTCTGTTTTCTCCTATAGGGATACATGTATTTGGAACTCTAAATCAAACACGGTTTGTGCTAGCTCTTTGAAACTTGACACCACAAAGCAGTTTCAAGTTCTATCTCTATGGTTTGTTTGCTGTTGATGTAGCCCTAAGCAGAGACTGGCGAGAATCACTTTCATGGAAAGGGCCTGCCAAGCTTCCAAAAACTACGAGTTGCCTGAAATCTCAGCACACACTTTGTCACCCAATCTTGATGAAACTTTCAGGTAATGATCAGTACACCAATCACACTTGCCTGCCAAATTTCGTTCTTCTAGGTGAAACCGTTCGTTGGCAGTAACCGGTTTCATTTTGAGGTTTCACTCTGTTTTCTCCTATAGGGATACATGTATTTGGAACTCTAAATCAAACACGGTTTGTGCTAGCTCTTTGAAACTTGACACCATAAAGCAGTTTCAAGTTCTATCTCTATGGTTTGTTTGCTGTTGATGTAGCCCTAAGCAGAGACTGGCGAGAATCACTTTCATGGAAAGGGCCTGCCAAGCTTCCAAAAAACTACGAGGTGCCTGGAATCTCAGCACACACTTTTTCACCCAAACTTGATGAAACTTTCAGGTAATGATCAGTACACCAATCCCACTTGGCTCGCCAAATCTCGTTCTTCTAGGTGAAGCCGTTCGTTGGCAGTAACCGGTTTCATTTTGAGGTTTCACTCTGTTTTCTCCTATAGGGATACATGTATTTGGAACTCTAAATCAAACACGGTTTGTGCTAGCTCTTTGAAACTTGACACAATAAAGCAGTTTCAAGTTCTATCTCTATGGTTTGTTTGCTGTTGATGTAGCCCTAAGCAGAGACTGGCGAGAATCACTTTCATGGAAAGGGCCTGCCAAGCTTCCAAAAAACTACGAGGTGCCTGGAATCTCAGCACACACTTTTTCACCCAAACTTGATGAAACTTTCAGGTAATGATCAGTACACCAATCCCACTTGGCTCGCCAAATCTCGTTCTTCTAGGTGAAGCCGTTCGTTGGCAGTAACCGGTTTCATTTTGAGGTTTCACTCTGTTTTCTCCTATAGGGATACATGTATTTGGAACTCTAAATCAAACACGGTTTGTGCTAGCTCTTTGAAACTTGACACAATAAAGCAGTTTCAAGTTCTATCTCTATGGTTTGTTTGCTGTTGATGTAGCCCTAAGCAGAGACTGGCGAGAATCACTTTCATGGAAAGGGCCTGCCAAGCTTCCAAAAAAACTACGAGTTGCCTGAAATCTCAGCACACACTTTTTCACCCAATCTTGATGAAACTTTCAGGTAATGATCAGTACACCAATCCCACTTGGCTCGCCAAATCTCGTTCTTCTAGGTGAAACCGTTCGTTGGCAGTAACCGGTTTCATTTTGAGGTTTCACTCTGTTTTCTCCTATAGGGATACATGTATTTGGAACTGTAAATCAAACACGGTTTGTGCTAGCTCTTTGAAACTTGACACCATAAAGCAGTTTCAAGTTCTATCTCTATGGTTTGTTTGCTGTTGATGTAGCCCTAAGCAGAGACTGGCGAGAATCACTTTCATGGAAAGGGCTTGCCATGCTTCCAAAAAACTACGAGGTGCCTGAAATCTCAGCACACACTTTTTCACGAATCTTGATGAAACTTTCAGGTAATGATCAGTACACCAATCCCACTTGGCTCGCCAAATTTCGTTCTTCTAGGTGAAACCTTTCGTTGGCAGTAACCGGTTTCATTTTGAGGTTTCACTGTTTTCTCCTATAGGGATACATGTATTTGGAATTCTAAATCAAACACGGTTTCTGCTAGCTCTTTGAAACTTGACACAATAAAGCAGTTTCAAGTTTTATCTCTATGGTTTGTTTGCTGTTGATGTAGCCCTAAGCAGAGACTGGCGAGAATCACTTTCATGGAAAGGGCCTGCCAAGCTTCCAAAAAACTATGAGTTGCCTGAAATCTCAGCACACACTTTGTCACCCAATCTTGATGAAACTTTCAGGTAATGATCAGTACACCAATCCAACTTGCCTGCCAAATTTCGTTCTTCTAGGTGAAACCGTTCGTTGGCAGTAACCGGTTTCATTTTGAGGTTTCACTCTGTTTTCTCCTATAGGGATACATGTATTTGGAACTCTAAATCAAAACACGGTTTGTGCTAGCTCTTTGAAACTTGGCACAATAAAGCAGTTTCAAGTTCTATCTCTATGGTTTGTTTGCTGTTGATGTAGCCCTAAGCAGAGACTGGCGAGAATCACTTTCATGGAAAGGGCCTGCCAAGCTTCCAAAAAAATTACGAGTTGCCTGAAATCTCAGCACACACTTTTTCACCCAATCTTGATGAAACTTTCAGGTAAAGATCAGTACACCAATCCCACTTGGCTCGCCAAATCTCGTTCTTCTAGGTAAAACCGTTCGTTGGCAGTAACCGGTTTCATTTTGAGGTTTCACTCTGTTTTCTCCTATAGGGAAAAATGTATTTGGAACTCTAAATCAAACACGGTTTGTGCTAGCTCTATGAAACTTGACACAATAAAGCAGTTTCAAGTTCTATCTCTATGGTTTGTTTGCTGTTGATGTAGCCCTAAGCAGAGACTGGCGAGAATCACTTTCATGGAAAGGGCCTGCCAAGCTTTCAAAAAACTACGAGTTGCCTGAAATCTCAGCACACACTTTTTCACCTAATCTTGATGAAACTTTCAGGTGATGATAAGTACACCAATCCCACTTGGCTCTCCAAATCTCGTTCTTCTAGGTGAAACCGTCGTTGGCAGTAACCGGTTTCATTTTGAGGTTTCACTCTGTTTTCTCCTATAGGGATACATGTATTTGGAACTCTAAATCAAACACGGTTTGTGCTAGCTCTTTGAAACTTGACACAATAAAGCAGTTTCAAGTTCTATCTCTATGGTTTGTTTGCTGTTGACGTAGCCCTAAGCAGAGACTGGCGAGAATCACTTTCATGGAATGGGCCTGCCAAGCTTCCAAAAAACTACGAGTTGCCTGAAATCTCAGCACACACTTTTTCACCCAATCTTGATGAAACTTTCAGGTAATGATCAGTACACCAATCCCACTTTGCTCGCCAAATCTCGTTCTTCTAGGTGAAACCGTTCGTTGGCAGTAACCGGTTTCATTTTGAGGTTTCACTCTGTTTTCTCCAATAGGGATACATGTATTTGGAACTCTAAATCAAACACGGTTTGTGCTAGCTCTTTGAAACTTGACACCATAAAGCAGTTTCAAGTTCTATCTCTATGGTTTGTTTGCTGTTGATGTAGCCCTAAGCTGAGACTGGCGAGAATCACTTTCATGGAAAGGGCCTGCCAAGCTTCCAAAAAACTACGAGTTGCCTGAAATCTCAGCACACACTTTTTCACCCAATCTTGATGAAACTTTCAGGTAATGATCAGTACACCAATCCCACTTGGCTCGCCAAATCTCGTTCTTCTAGGTGAAACCGTTCGTTGGCAGTAACCGGTTTCATTTTGAGATTTCACTCTGTTTTCTCCTATAGGGATACATGTATTTGGAACTCTAAATCAAACACGGTTTGTGCTAGCTCTTTGAAACTTGACACCATAAAGCAGTTTCAAGTTCTATCTCTATGGTTTGTTTGCTGTTGATGTAGCCCTAAGCAGAGACTGGCGATAATCACTTTCATGGAAAGGGCCTGCCAAGCTTCCAAAAAACTACGAGGTGCCTGAAATCTCAGCACACACTTTTTCACGAATCTTGATGAAACTTTCAGGTAATGATCAGTACACCAATCCCACTTGGCTCGCCAAATTTCGTTCTTCTAGGTGAAACCGTTCGTTGGCAGTAACCGGTTTCATTTTGAGGTTTCACTCTGTTTTCTCCTATAGGGATACATGTATTTGGAACTCTAAATCAAACACGGTTTGTGCTAGCTCTTTGAAACTTGGCACAATAAAGCAGTTTCAAGTTCTATCTCTATGGTTTGTTTGCTGTTGATGTAGCCCTAAGCACAGACTGGCGAGAATCACTTTCATGGAAAGGGCCTGCCAAGCTTCCAAAAAATTACGAGTTGCCTGAAATCTCAGCACACACTTTTTCACCCAATCTTGATGAAACTTTCAGGTAAAGATCAGTACACCAATCCCACTTGGCTCGCCAAATCTCGTTCTTCTAGGTAAAACCGTTCGTTGGCAGTAACCGGTTTCATTTTGAGGTTTCACTCTGTTTGCTCCTATAGGGATACATGTATTTGGAACTCTAAATCAAACACGGTTTGTGCTAGCTCTTTGAAACTTGACACAATAAAGCAGTTTCAAGTTCTATCTCTATGGTTTGTTTGCTGTTGATGTAGCCCTAAGCAGAGCCTGGCGAGAATCACTTTCATGGAAAGGGCCTGCCAAGCTTTCAAAAAACTAGGAGTTGCCTGAAATCTCAGCACACACTTTTTCACCCAATCTTGATGAAACTTTCAGGTGATGATAAGTACACCAATCCCAATTGGCTCGCCAAATCTCGTTCTTCTAGGTGAAACCGTTCGTTGGCAGTAACCGGTTTCATTTTGAGGTTTCACTCTGTTTTCTCCTATAGGGATACATGTATTTGGAACTCTAAATCAAACACAGTTTGTGCTAGCTCTTTGAAACTTGACACAATAAAGCAGTTTCAAGTTCTATCTCTATGGTTTGTTTGCTGTTGATGTAGCCCTGAGCAGAGACTGGCGAGAATCACTTTCATGGAAAGGTCCTGCCAAGCTTCCAAGAAACTACGA